>NW_007379331.1:37392-61541 GCF_000475195.1 Diaphorina citri | reverse complement strand
TTAATTCTTCTCTTTTCTGTTTAGTTGTAAAAGGATATAACGTGGCCTTCAAAATTCTCTTGTGTATTGATTTTATTGTAATGTAGCTTTATTTATTTTTCATATAAATTTATACAAAGGTCGATAGGTACAATGGAAAAATTACATGTTTAAAATAAAATTGGTAACGTACATACATAATAGTAATAAGGATAAAACAATATCTGGGGACAATGTTGTTCTCAAACTTCATTTTCATTTCAGATCCATCCAAAGACTCCGCGGGGGGTAAACGCTTGGCGGTCAGGCGGCCACCATCCCCCACTAAACCCGCACAAACCATGCGGCTCAAGCGGAAAAAAACCGCCGAACTCTCATCCCGGGGCCGCCGATCATGCGTTCATAGACTTGGCGACAGCTTTCGACTCTGTTAGGATCTACCATGGAAAGCTGTTATGTCCCGAACAACCCAACTCACTATGGGCTGGACTGGGTCGAAGATATGGGTTCTTTCTCTTTACCCCCCCTGGACCTCGACCCATTGCCTAGCCTGTTCCCGTTTAGTCCTTGTTCAAACGCGGGGAACCTCAAGTAAGTCGTTTCGCCCCCGTTTTCTCGAACCTTTAAAGCTTTTTTAGGTTTTACCTTTCATTTTCCCCCTTTTTTTATCATTATTTTTTTTTTGCTGCTATTTTGTTGGATTTTTTTTTCTACATTTTATTAGGTAGGTAAGTATTATTAGTATATTTTTTTATTTCAAAATGTTTTTAGTATTATTATTACTTATTTTACTCGTTTTTTTTTTCAAATTCTTTTGTACTTGAAGGTAGGTACATAGCTTTTTTTTTCGTTTTTCCTCTCGATCATTTGACGCAATTTTTTTTTGTCCAACCTACTTCTTGTGGCTTCAGAGTCTCTCCCCATTCCGATGCATTTTCCAATTACCCCTCCTCCTCTGGCTGTTTGTAAAAAAGTATACTTTTTGTTCATTTGAAGTTCTTCAACTTTTTATATATTTACATAGGTAAAAAGAATCATAAAAAAAGCATTGGTTGACGGAATAACTTCTTTATTTTTTGACTTAGACGGTGTTTTCGCTTTTCTTTCCGATATTTAGTGGTTGAGTCCGACGGAAAATTAATCAAAAAGTTCAATCAAAAAGTAATTAATCAAAAAGTATCAAAATCATTGACACCTCATTAACTTTTGTAAATTATTCAGTGCATCTGTAATTACCTATTTGGCAACCATTTAATCTACCTTCTCGATCAAAAGAAATTAATTAATTTCAACATTTTCAACATATTTATTTATTTAGGTTAACAAGTTTTTGGGAAATTGGACTTCAAGTTTAGGAATGTAATGTCTGATAACAAAATCCCCATTTCTAAAATACAAAGGTACAATCATAACAACTAACAAATAATAACAATGGGTAACTGTGACATACCCAATAAATGATAAACAAATTCAAGTACCAAACTGGATAGGAATGAGTCATAGTTATTATTATTGTCACCAACATAATCAGTACAGGTAAGTGAAGTAGAAATAGGCTGGGGGCTGGGGGACTAATCCAAAGTTGAAAATTCATCAATTATGTTAAACAAGTCAAAAAGGAAATAGTGTACCTACTTCAAGAAATATTTCCTTTCGCCATAACTCCCAAAGGGATTGGCGAGTTTGATGTAATTTGGTCTATACCTTTCACATCTAACATCTAATAAAAGTCAATTGCTCCATGAAGTTCATTTTCAATCCACCAAAATCATCTGACCTTACCTACTTTACCTATAAATTTCATATGGGTTCCAGTCCACATTGATCAATATTTCAGTTGACTGCAGGGGCGTGTAGACTAACCTCTTCAACAGCATTTACCTGCTCATTAAATTGTTGGCTGGATCTTCAGATCTAATTCCATAGGAACTTTTTTCTGAATAAATTTTATTATGAGTTATAATCTAGAGTTCTCTGAACAACAATTTTTTTCCACCTGGTTGTCAAGGAGGGTCCACTCATAATCGAAGCCGTCGATCGACTAGATGTCGAGGTAGTGTACGCCGCGGTCTCAGCGAGTCGACGGTGCATCGACGGCTGTGTGGACACCTTTTTTTGGAAGGTTTCATCTATTTCGAACGGGTAATGGCTGTCTTACAAGAGACCAGTTGGTAGTCCAGCTACTGGCCTCGTAGAAAAACCTCTGGCATCCAGTAAAATTTCAGTCCAATTGAATAAAATACACTACCTTGTCTACAGCTAGAAATCCAATTGATTCTGGCCAACTAACTGAATTGAAATGTTACTGGACCTCAGTAGAGTAGTGTTTACCTGAGGCCATTGAGGCCTGTAACTGTACTGCCTATAAATCCAAGTCTTCACAAGGCGCGGAGGTTTTTCGTGGTCATATACCGTCACTTTGGCGCGGTGTATGGTTGACAATGACGAGATTTCTGTCTTTATAATTTTACCAATCTGTTTATGCTCACCACACACTATCAGGTAGACCTGATGACAGGTACTCCCGATCAGGCCTATCTGATAGTGTGTGTGCTCATGGCTCTTGGGGTGTCAGGTGTACCTGTCAGTGAGTGGGTGGCCTTATGAATCCCACTCACGCTCAGACCTGAGCGTGAGTGGTGGGCACGAATCCTCTTTCACCAAACTCTCCTCTTCACAGATGGTATCGGTGTCACCAAACGGAACTAACTACGGGCCGGGCCAGTACGGATGCACAATGGACGGTCAATGGAGCGGTCATCATCAGACGACCATGTTTCCCGCGATGAGTGTGAACGTGTCCATGAATATGACCATGCATCCCACCTACCCTAATACCATGGACCCTATGACATGTGGACAGGTAAGGGGTTAACACCATATTCTGGATTAACTCTTAAGCTTAGATCCCAACAGCCACATTTCTTTTGTTTCGCAACACTAGCGCAAATGTTGAGAAACAAACGTTTCGAATGTTGAGCAACTTTCAAGGTACTACCCTACTACCTCTTACTAAAAGCCAAGAAAAATGTTTCAAAAGTAGGTAAGTCTGGAGAGTGAAAATAGTATCAGGTAGACCTGACAAGCGGACCTTTCTCAGGTCTACCTGATAATGAGTGGTCGGCCTAACTGTTTTAGTACCTAGATAATTTTCCTTAACTCTTTCAGATGCAGTGGACACCTAGTGACAACACCGTGTATCAATCGCAAGGCCTCCTATCTCCAGATCAGATCAGCAGTGGAAACTATGGACCACCTTCAGCTACGTACAGTTTTACTGCTGACTTTAGACCTCAGAGTCAACAACAGTTTATGCAGCAATCGGCTGAGCCGCAGTTTATATGTACGAGGTGAGAGAAAAGCGCGGCTTGGGGTTTGTTTTGCTGCTTTCTTGTGTTTTTCTCTTTAAATCTATGTCCACATATAGTCGACTCCGTCAATTGATGGTGGATCGACAAGGTGAAGAGGTGAATCTACATGTATGTTGTCTAGACAGTGTACAGTCTCAGTCGACGTCGATCGACAGCGTCGTCTATGTTTTCACATACATTTAGAGCCTAATATACGGTATACCTGGTTTTATTTTCATATGATGAGTTACCCATTTTTATCTGAATCCTTGTTCGTCCTCTTCTTCTTCTTCTTCTTCCTCCTTCTTCCTCTTCCTTCTCCTCCTTTTCATCTTCTTCGTTTTCTCCTCCTTCTTCTCCCCCTCTTCTCGTCGTCCTTCAGTCCTTTTCCTTCCCTTTTTACCTTTGACTTTTGTAAAAAAAAAAAATAATAATAATAAAAATAAATCCAGAGTCTAATCCACCTCAATTCTCTCCTGCTCCCCAGTCCAGTCAAACCTCAGCCGCAATTCATACCCTCGCCGCCCCCCTCGTTTCATCATCAGTCTGGTATATGCAGTCAAAAGCCGCCCAAACGTCCCAAACTAAGCACATCTGTGCCTCTGAGTTCATCAGGATCTGAAGACGGTGGAGATGGGAAACCCAACCTATGCCGGATATGTGGTGAGTGCCCCCTAATTTGTGCCGTATACCTATATATGTAGGGAAAACATTTACCTATTATGTCCTTTTTATTTCGTAGAAGTAAGCATTTACCTATACCTGTGTAATCTAAGATTCACAAATTTTATTTGTGAGCAGCTTGGAGAGTAGCGCGATCTGCCTCGTAAGAGCTAGGTCACGGTTTCGATTCCCGGCCAGGGCAAACTATATCCTTCCCCCCAGGACCGCAAAGTAGGTACTTCCTTAGAGGCGTTTATTTTCCTTTATCCTGGCTTTCCCTGAACAGATAATATTCGACCTTGGAACGGCCGGCTTCCTCCTATCCTATCCTATCCTATCCTATCCTTCTTCTCTGTTCGATTCAGGTCTACCTGATACCTTTTTCACTCTCCAGACTTACCTACATTTGAAACATTTTTCTTGGTTTTTAGTAAGTCAGTAGTACCTTGAAAGTTGCTCAACATTCGAAAAGTTTGTTTCTCAACATTTGCCCTAGTGTTGCGAAACAAAAGAAATGTGGCTGTTGGGATCTAAGCTTAAGAGTTAATCCAGAATATGTTGTTAACCCCTTACCTGTCCACAGCTCATAGGGTCCATGGTATTAGGGTAGGTGGGATGCATGGTCATATTCATGGACACGTTCACACTCATCGCGGGAAACATGGTCGTCTGATGATGACCGCTCCATTGACCGTCCATTGTGCATCCGTACTGGCCCGGCCCGTAGTTAGTTCCGTTTGGTGACACCGATACCATCTGTGAAGAGGAGAGTTTGGTGAAAGAGGATTCGTGCCCACCACTCACGCTCAGGTCTGAGCGTGAGTGGGATTCATAAGGCCACCCACTCACTGACAGGTACACCTGACACCCCAAGAGCCATGAGCACACACACTATCAGATAGGCCTGATCGGGAGTACCTGTCATCAGGTCTACCTGATAGTGTGTGGTGAGCATAAACAGATTGGTAAAATTATAAAGACAGAAATCTCGTCATTGTCAACCATACACCGCGCCAAAGTGACGGTATATGACCACGAAAAACCTCCGCGCCTTGTGAAGACTTGGATTTATAGGCAGTACAGTTACAGGCCTCAATGGCCTCAGGTAAACACTACTCTACTGAGGTCCAGTAACATTTCAATTCAGTTAGTTGGCCAGAATCAATTGGATTTCTAGCTGTAGACAAGGTAGTGTATTTTATTCAATTGGACTGAAATTTTACTGGATGCCAGAGGTTTTTCTACGAGGCCAGTAGCTGGACTACCAACTGGTCTCTTGTAAGACAGCCATTACCCGTTCGAAATAGATGAAACCTTCCAAAAAAAAAAAAAAAAAAAAAAAAAAAAAAAACTGACAGCTAGCTACGTATTTAGATATCTTGGTTAGGGCTAACTCTTCTTCTCTTTGTTTAACTATAGTCCCATAGAGACGCGCTAGTTTGCTCCTAGTTTAATATCCCGTAGCCCCTAGGACATTTTATTACCTCATGAGGATGGACGGTATAGCACTCGAAGCAGATTGAACTAAATGAATAAGTGCTAGCTATCCCTGATTCTCTGATGCTGGTTAGGTTTCTTGTGGGAACAAACGTTAGTCTACTCCCAGTTTAACTTCCCCTATTCTATTCTATTCTAGTAGATATCTTGGTTAGGGCTAAGGGCTAACTCTTCTTCTCTCTATTTAACTATAGTCCCATAGAGACGCGCTAGTCTGTTCCTAGTTTAATATCCCGTTGCCCCTAGGACATTTTATTACCTCATGAGGATGGACGCAGATTGAACTAAATGAAAAAGTACTAGCTATCCCTGATTCTCTGATGCTCGTTAGGTTTCTTGTGGGAACAAACGTACTAAATGAATAAGTGCTAGCTATCCCTGATTCTCTGATGCTGGTTAGGTTTCTTGTGGGAACAAACGTTAGTCTACTCCCAGTTTAACTTCCCCTATTCTATTCTATTCTATTATGGGACTGGTTGCTCCTCTCCTGAGAGAGTATGCAATTAACACTGCGACCTCTGTAGATCTATTGTGACCAGTATTTTTTCCCCTGCCCGAGCTGCTGTCCCCCGGCCTTGATGGAACCGAGAAGTACCCTCACTGGTATATATCAACCTCTTCAGTTTCTCCAAAATTCACCTGTAGAACCTCTAAAGAGTCCGCACACTCAGGTTTATTCCAGAGAAAAGCTGTGAGTCCATATACTATCCCATTAAGAGGATACCACAAGGTGCCATCAAGGCCAGAGAGCTAGCTCAAGACCCCCGAATCGTAGGGGTCTGTCTGTGAGATCCACAAAAAATATTAGTGCAGAGGCTCTTAATTATCACCACAAATAAATAATTGATTAGATTTCAGTCAACTTTGCCATTATGTATTCATGATTAGATTTAATTGAAAGTTTTACCTCACGATCATGATTAGACTTTAATTTTTTAAAAGTTTAATCATCAAATCAAATCTGAATACCCTGTACAAACTTCACCATGTCATATATGTAACTCAATACTCGATAGTTTTCAAAGCAAGGGATACTGATGTGTAGGGGGTTACAATGTATCTTGAAACTTTAGCTACAAACACGTCTGCTTTCCTAAGTCCATCCTATTTTTTCTGTTTCTTCTTCTTCTTCTTCTTCTTCTTCTTCTTCTTCTTCTTTTTCTTCTTCTTCTTCTTCTTCTTGTTCCTATTTCATTTTCATTGGAAAGTTAGCTACATATTGGTTTTTATTGTTAGTGGAGACGACACATTAGCAAGTGATAAAAAGTGTTTCAACCCCGCGCAGTGTGGATTGTGGATTTTCATTGATTGATTATTAGGAATCAGTTTTATTGATATTTTTAACATCGTTCAACAGTGATTTTACGAGTAGGTATTTTTCATCAATATTTTAATCAATTTATTCTAATAATCAATCAATTTTATCAATATTTTCCGTGTCTTTCTTGAAGGATTACCTATCTACCTATCACTACTTTTGGTGCCTTTTTTCAATGTTGCCGAAGGGTTGTCTTGTGATAATCTCCCTTCTAGTGATAATCTCCCTGAACTCCCATAAAAAAGACCCGATGATCATCTTTTGAATATCTATTTATCTAATTGACAAATTAATTAATATTTTAGTTCAGGGGCGTGTTTGTCATTCTAAAACAATTTTAAATCGGGATTTTTTTAGATTTTAAATCGCGTGATAATTTAAATCGTGAATTGTAATAACCGTTTCCGATTTTTTGGAAATTGGATTTTCACCTTTTTCCCGAAATAAAATCATCGGATAACTACGTTTACTTTTTCAGTGTGTTAACTACATACTTATAACTAGATATTTTTGGTGTCTTTGTGTGGTCTTATCGTCCCGAAATCGAAGAGAGAAGGAAGACAGGATAGGAGAAAGCCTGCAGCCGTTCCGAGAACGAACATTATCCCATGAGGATAAAATCCGCCCCGGGCGGGAATCGAACCGCTTACAAGGCAGACGCACTACCAACTAAGCTAACTAGGCTGGCTCCATACACAATTAAAAAGCCCACTCTGATGCTTAGGTGTAGGAGCAACTGCCCTAAATGATCCTTTTGCTCCAAAGGAAGCATGGAAGGATGTCGAAAATATTGTGATGCGTGACATTTTTGACTGACTTAATGCTAGTTTTATTTCATCCCCGCCATTTACGCTCAGACAGTCTGACAGACCGCGATCTGACAGGTCTGGGTCTGTCATACCGTCTTGTCGTGAGTGGATGGCCTTACAAGTTGTAAGTACGAGAGTAAGTTTAGTTTTACGAGTTGTATTACTTAGTAAGTTTTGTATTTACCTAGGTATCTCAAGTAAAGGTACACACAAGACAGACACCATGTACAATGTTGTGGTGTCTTTGTTAAGTAGTTTCATATTTTCCAACTTTCAACGGTCATCAGTTGTGTGCAACTGTTTTTGGATGGATTATGTGTGATTTTACTTGGTAAGTTTGGGTTTAATCCTTTATCACTTCTTTGTTTTTGAATAGATTTATAGGTAGGTGTAGGTAATCAGTGCCTACTTATCTATAGTTGTTTGGTAGATTAGGTTCTGCCCTTTAGACTATTTGTGACTTGCAGGAAAGCAAGTTTTACAACTCAGGTTTTCAGTCAACTCATTAAAAATGGAGTTCTTTTAGCTTTTAGCACTTGCTAGCAGAGTACATTCTGCTCCAAGGTAAAATAAATTGACCCGATTACATTACTTTCCTTCCTATAGGATAAGGAAAGTAATAGAAAGTAAAAAGGTTGGATTTAGCTGGCCTAATTAGATTGGAGGGTATTGGATATGCCTTGTACGTGGTTCGATTCCGGGCCGAACTTTATCCTAAACAGATAATGTTCGTTCTCGGAACGGCTGACTTTCTCCTGTTATGACGTCCTTCTCTCTTCGTTTTCGGGACGATAAGACCTCAAAGTTCCCTTTACCAAACCTTTTAAAAGAAGAAGAAAGGAATACTTGCAATTAAATTCATCATCGAAAGAAAAGATCCAAGATATAGGTATAAATAACATAAAAATAAGACAGGCGAGGAAAAGCATCCAGAAAAATCCAAAAAAAAAGAAGAAGAAACAGAGAAGAAAAATCTGAGCAGAGAAAAAAATGGAGGGAGAAAGGGGGCGTGGCCAAAAAGGAAAATGTGGAAAATTTATCATCGTAGCAGAAATAATGGGTACCTACCGTTCTCTCTATCAAACCTTATTTTTACTTTCTATTACTTATTTATTAAGAAAAATAAAACTTAACCTGGCGCACTGCCGTGCGCTCAGATAATAAAATTGGGTTTTTTTATCACAATAAATTTCATTATGATTTATGGCACATACCTAAAGTTGGTACCTACTCATAATTCTACACATTATTCTGAGACTAGACACAACACTCCCACAAAATGTTGGGAAAAAAACGCTCTCCTTATTCTGCCTGAGTGCACCCTAAACCAGTACAATATTACACCGGAGATACAACCTATAATATGTAGGTAGGTATATTTGTAGCTATATATGTATTTGGTAAACCAGTATACATAGGTACACTATAGCTGTAGGTATTTGGTATACCAGTACATATAAACTATATCTATGTATTTGATATATTATGGTATTTGGTTACCCTCTGCCCTCTCAAGTTATAGCTTGAACCGTTTCCTTCCTATCCTGTCAAGACTTCATGCAGAAGGTCCTGGGTTCGATTCCCACCATCGAGAAAAAATTGTACTCGTTTTTCAATTGATGTTGGATATCGAATCAGAGACCTATGCATGACAAGCAAGCGTGTTACCTTTGGGCCAACCATTACTGCGACCGTGACTCTGGAAGTCTGGACCAAAGCCAAAAAACTTCGACCTGATAGGAAACTGAACCAGTCCTGAAAATTATTAGAGAAAATTCCTTTTTGTATTGAAAATTTTCATTTATTAAAATCAGCCAAAATACCTAACTAGAAAAGAGAACCTAAATAGAGGAACTATATCTACAAATAGGCAATACCTAGAACAAGATGAGCAAGATTCTGTAAAGATCTTATGGACCGAGAAAATGGACGTGAAATATTGTAAATAAATACCAATATGATTAAGAAAGACTATCTGCTCACATAGGTTCCTATCTATAATAATCTACGATATTATGAATCAGTAATGAAGAACAAAGTGTAGACAACATGAGGATTGAATTCATATCGATACAAACAGGGTGTCCTTAGAATATTTAAAATAGTTCTACCAAGCTCTTAGTAAACCAGATTGGGATCCTAAAAACTCGATTTAGCTGGCCTAATTAGATTGGAGGGTATTGGATATGCCTTGTACGTGGTTCGATTCCGGGCCGAACTTTATCCTAAACAGATAAGGTTCGTTCTCGGAACGGCTGACTTTCTCCTGTGATGTCGTCCTTCTCTCTTCGTTTTCGGGACGATAAGACCTCAAAGTTTTCAGTTCCCTTTACCAAACCTTTTAAAAGAAGAAGAAGAAGAAGAAGAAGAAGAAGAAGAAGAAGAAGAAGAAGAAGAAGAGGAAGAAGAAAGGAATACTTGCAAATTCATCATCGAAAGAAAAGATCCAAGATAGGTACAAATAACATAAAAAAAATCTGGTGTGAACATCACACGACTTTCTATTACATTATTATTAGGTAGGTAAGTATTATTAGTATATTTTTTTATTTCAAAATGTTTTTAGTATTATTATTACTTATTTTACTCGTTTTTTTTTTTTCAAATTCTTTTGTACTTGAAGGTAGGTACATAGCTTTTTTTTTCGTTTTTCCTCTCGATCATTTGACGCAATTTTTTTTTGTCCAACCTACTTCTTGTGGCTTCAGAGTCTCTCCCCATTCCGATGCATTTTCCAATTACCCCTCCTCCTCTGGCTGTTTGTAAAAAAGTATACTTTTTGTTCATTTGAAGTTCTTCAACTTTTTATATATTTACATAGGTAAAAAGAATCATAAAAAAAGCATTGGTTGACGGAATAACTTCTTTATTTTTTGACTTAGACGGTGTTTTCGCTTTTCTTTCCGATATTTAGTGGTTGAGTCCGACGGAAAATTAATCAAAAAGTTCAATCAAAAAGTAATTAATCAAAAAGTATCAAAATCATTGACACCTCATTAACTTTTGTAAATTATTCAGTGCATCTGTAATTACCTATTTGGCAACCATTTAATCTACCTTCTCGATCAAAAGAAATTAATTAATTTCAACATTTTCAACATATTTATTTATTTAGGTTAACAAGTTTTTGGGAAATTGGACTTCAAGTTTAGGAATGTAATGTCTGATAACAAAATCCCCATTTCTAAAATACAAAGGTACAATCATAACAACTAACAAATAATAACAATGGGTAACTGTGACATACCCAATAAATGATAAACAAATTCAAGTACCAAACTGGATAGGAATGAGTCATAGTTATTATTATTGTCACCAACATAATCAGTACAGGTAAGTGAAGTAGAAATAGGCTGGGGGCTGGGGGACTAATCCAAAGTTGAAAATTCATCAATTATGTTAAACAAGTCAAAAAGGAAATAGTGTACCTACTTCAAGAAATATTTCCTTTCGCCATAACTCCCAAAGGGATTGGCGAGTTTGATGTAATTTGGTCTATACCTTTCACATCTAACATCTAATAAAAGTCAATTGCTCCATGAAGTTCATTTTCAATCCACCAAAATCATCTGACCTTACCTACTTTACCTATAAATTTCATATGGGTTCCAGTCCACATTGATCAATATTTCAGTTGACTGCAGGGGCGTGTAGACTAACCTCTTCAACAGCATTTACCTGCTCATTAAATTGTTGGCTGGATCTTCAGATCTAATTCCATAGGAACTTTTTTCTGAATAAATTTTATTATGAGTTATAATCTAGAGTTCTCTGAACAACAATTTTTTTCCACCTGGTTGTCAAGGAGGGTCCACTCATAATCGAAGCCGTCGATCGACTAGATGTCGAGGTAGTGTACGCCGCGGTCTCAGCGAGTCGACGGTGCATCGACGGCTGTGTGGACACAGTCTTATACTTTTTTAAACCCTTCCTAATTTTTCTTCATTCTCCCCAGATCGGAGTGTCCAGGGAGTGGTATGGGCAAGCCCCCTCACGACGTGGCCGATGTGCTCCTCTCTCTCAAGCACGCAGTGGTGCATCCAGGCCAGATGACCCCACCCCCCTATGGGGACCCCGGGGCCCCCTATCAGGTGGGGGCACCCCAACAGTTCCCCACCGCCTCGCTCAGCTATACCGTACATCCTCACCAGGTAAGGAAATGTCCTAGAGTTCTAGGGGAAGTTCTATCAAACTTTTTTTTTTTTTTTTTTTTTAAGGACCTCTAAACTCAGGAATCAGACTCATCCTCATCCAATTCATTCCAGGTAAAACCTACGCCCGTCCCAGCACGCTCAAGACTCACCTGAGAACCCATAGTGGCGAGAAACCATACCGCTGTGAAGACTGCAACAAGAGCTTTAGTCAGGCAGCCAACCTGACAGCCCATGTTAGAACTCATAGTGGAGAGAAACCATTCAGGTAAGATATAGTCTATCTAAAAACAGGGAGGAGAACAGCTAACCCAAACCATTCTAGCTAGCTGGTAGTTCTTCTGAAGGTTCTCTCCACTTTTGAAGATGAGCACAAGTCACGATGGATGGTTGGTTGACTGCGTTTCAGGACGAGCCAATTAAACATGGCTAGAGACCATCACCCTGGTGTAGGTATGGCAGATAAACAAACCTTTTTCTTCATTCTACCATCACCATTCGGCTACAGCTGAAGCCGCTACAACAATAACAACAACAAAAATCTCAAAAATGTTGAGGATAATGTTCCATAGGTACCTCGGTTAGAACTGATAACAAATGAACGTCTTCACCACTACACCACCGAGGTAGGTTGACCGTTATGGACCGACCATAGCGTAGATTTACCTTAATACTCGACCTTTCAATGGCCTAAAATGGTCAATTCTTGACATTAGCTAAAAACATATTCGCCCCTTCCCCAGGTGTCCAATCTGTGACCGTCGCTTCAGTCAGTCCTCCTCCGTCACCACTCACATGCGTACGCACAGCGGCGAACGCCCCTACCGCTGTCGATTGTGTAAGAAGGCCTTTTCCGATTCTTCTACCCTCACCAAACATCTGCGCATTCATTCGGGCGAGAAACCGTACCAGTGTAAACTGTGCTTGCTTCGGTTCTCGCAGTCTGGGAACTTGAACCGGCATATGCGAGTACATGGGAGTCAGTACAATATGTTGCCAGTGTGAACTGTGCTTACAAAGCATCTACATGGGAGTAAACCAGGTGTGTTCAAACATAGTCGATCAACGACGAGGAATCTATGTTGTCGAGGCAGTGTGGACGGTTCAGTCGACATGGATCGATGGCCGGTCGACTATGTGTGGTCACAGCTTTATAGTCAAGTTACCGTTGTCCAGTGTTTGTAGCTCAACACACTCCTTCCTACTCAAAAATTTGAATGATTACCCATTTAATTTTGTCCCGAAATGGCACAGAGAAATAGGACAGAATCGAAGAAAGCCAACAACTGTTCCGAGACTACATTATCCCTTCAGGATAAACTCCGCCCCGGACGGAAATCGAACTCGCGGCCTAGCGCTTACAAGGCAGACGCGCTACCAACAAAGCCAACTAGGCTGATAATAGGGTAACGTAGATTAACTCTGTACTCTCTAGTCATTTTATAGTTTTATTATACCCACTCGAAATCATTGCAACATAGATTAAGATTAGTTAGAAACTTAGTATTAAGATTAGAATTAAGAATATTGTAATTGTAAATTGTGCATAATGTGTGTTAACAGCATAATAAACTTAATTAAAATTAAAAAAAAAAAAAAAAATTGTAAATCTTCTACAGTTTGTCTGAATTGAATTATATTTTGAAAATGTGTCTAATAAAAAAGAACTTTCCTCATTGGATTTAGGGCCTTATTGTCTTCTTTTATTATTATTATTTCTTTTTATGTTCCACATTTCCTTGAATTTGTATGATAATTTCAAATATTTTCTGTAGTGATTCTATTCAATTGTTTCATTGGGTTTCAGGGTAATCGAGAACAGATAGAGAAGTTATCAAGTGTTGATAGTTTGCTGAAGAAGTTGCAGTTCTTATTCAAGCTACCAAACAAGTTGAAGTCCCAAATACAGGAGAACAATTATGAGCAGGTAAAAAGGAAAGATAAACTCAGATTCAATAGTATGCACTAATTGCTGCTGAAGCAAAGATCAAATTCTTTACACAAGTGGTTCTAAGTTAAAACTGCCATGTACAATAGGTAGTCTGTTGAATTTACCAGTTTCCAATGGATCACTGAGGTTAAGGAACGTTGCGTGCGGTTGGTATAATGTATCTGAACAATAAGTAGAGGACATGGATGAAATTCCAGTGAAATGGCAAGACATGATTTGTAGGTTCGTGGAGATAAGCCCTTAGGGACCCACACTTGAGCCTCCAAGTTGGCTTTTGGGTTTCAGGGTAATCGAGAACAGATAGAGAAGTTATCAAGTGTTGATAGTTTGCTGAAGAAGTTGCAGTTCTTATTCAAGCTACCAAGCAAGTTGAAGTCCCAAATACAGGAGAACAAGTATGAGCAGGTAAAGAGGAAAGATAAAGTCAGATTCAGTAGTAAGCACTAATTGCTGCTGAAGTGAAGATCAAATTATTTACGCAAGTGGTTCTAAGTTAGAACTGCCATGTACAATAGGTAGTCTGTTGAATTTATTAGTTCCCAATGGATCACTGAGGTTAACGAACGTTGCGTGCGGTTGGTATAATGTATCTGAACAAAAAGTAGAGGACATGGATGAAATTCCAGTGAAATGGGCAATACATGATTTGTAGGTTCGTGGAGATAAGAGGGACCCTTGGTCCCTACACCTGAGCCTCTAGGTTGGCTTTTTATGTATAGTGCTAACAAGATATATAAGTATAGGTATGTTTTATTTGATATCATTTTTTTTACACGAGATTCTTATCCTAAGATTAATCTATGATTCTAAGAGAAGATTTTGGCATGAAATCTGTATATGCTTACCAGGTAAAGGGCTGCCTCTTATATTGAAAAAAGGTTCTTGTTTTGAGAATATTAATAAATCTATTGGATGTTTTTACCCAGGCTGTGAAAAACTAAAAAAAAAAAAAAAAAAAAAAAAAAAAAAAAATAGGTTTCTTTTTTAGGTGTACGATTGTTTGTAGATTCATGTGTACATGAAAATATGTAATTTATCGGAGTCATACCTATTTACTTGTATGTATTATAAATTATAATTTTTATACCTTATATTAACTGTAGAATTTTGTAGATACTTACCTATCTCACTGAAATATCAATAAATTTTTAACCATGTATTTATTGTCCAATAGGTAAATGATGTTGTATGCAGAATGCACACGACTTAGTAAATAATTTCAATTTCAATCTCAAATCAAAAATCCCATTCTAGTCAGAGTTATCCTAAAATAATTTTGTTTATAAGGTCCTTATTTGTTCCCTCCAAACATGATTTTACAGAGGATATCAGTACTTTTTGTCTTCTTCAGAAAGTTCACATTATCCTACTTAATTATTCTTGATTATCGGTTCTTGTAAAAAATAAGTAGGTACCTAGATATTTTATTTATAAGTAGGTACCTATGTATTATTTATTATTATAAAATTATATATTCACTTAGATAAATACAGAGAGCACTTAATTTATTCGTATATTTTTTATTTTTACCTTCCACTAGCAATTCTTTTTTGAAGAGATATTAAGGAGCGCGGTAGCGCTCCGCCCCGCCAAGTCAAGAAAGTTTGACTTTATGATAGAACAGGAACAACGGAGAGGTCTTTACTTATCATCCAAAATTGAAGAGAGAAGAAAGACAGGATAGCAGAAATCCAATCGATCTGAGAAGTGAGAAAGAACCTTAAAATTTATTTAGGTTTAGGATAAAGTTCACTCCGGGCGGGAATCGAACCCGCAAGCTAGCGCTTACATACCTAACTTACATTATAAAATTATGCACAATAGCGTGGCGTGCATAATAAACTCGTTTGTGCATAATGCTAGATCTGGCAACAGCCATGGTAGGGCAACAGTGCAAAAGCTCGGGCTGTGTTCGAACATTTTTTGTGTTCCCTCCTCAAAATATTTTCATTCCGCGGGAAAATTCAAATTATTGATAAAAAAAGCCAAGTACCCAAAATGCAGAAAAATTGTCCTTCTCTCCAAATTTTGTGAAAAATATGGATTTCAAACTGATTTCTTATCTAAATTTGATTTAAAATCAATCCTACAAGAATATCTATTCCTTTGGATTAGTCTACGGAATTTGAGAAAGTTCCAACACTTTACAGTTGATCTCCGCATCAGAAGATGTCAAAATCTAGTGGAGGCAACCCATATGACATAGATAGTCCAAGTTTCAACTCTGATCTGTATCTGGAAAAACTGCTGAGGGTAAGTTTTCAGTTCATGCTTCATTTTCTTTTTTGAAGAGGTTTCAAAGGGGGAACTGAACCAACAAGGTGTGATTGTCCCAGAATTATAGAGAGGAGGATAAGATAGGAGACAGCCAGCTGTTCCAAGAACAAACCTTATCTTTTTAGGATAAAGTACATCCCAGGCAGGAATTGAACCCCCTCACTTTGTGTTCCCAAGACAGGCACAGTACCTTCCTAGCTAAGCAGGCAGGCTGGCTTTTTTTATTTTTTGCAGGATCTCCCTATTGTTTTTATTTTTTTCTCTCTTTTCATTGCAAGGAAACATTTCATACACAACTTACCTACCTAACTAGGTTTCTCTTCAAAAAATAAACAAGTAATCCCATATTGTGTAACAGAAGTCCTTGTTCAAGACACTCATTCGATTGATTGTTTTCAGGAATGTTCACTCAAGCAGGTAATGGATGAAGAGTATGCTATCAAACGGGATGCCCAAACACTACACTCGGATATGCAAACTCTCGTCTATGAAAACTACAACAAGTTCATTTCTGCCACAGACACTATCAAAAAGGTAAGTCTTCTCCTTACATCTTTCAATGAAGTGGTACAATATTTAACTCGAGAGATAAAGGGACCACATGTCCTAATAATTTGACAGCCTAAAAGTCTGAATAAACCACTATACTAGACCATTTTACACCTGCACTGAATTTTATCATTTAACTTGAACCATCAATTTGTAGATCCCAAGTTCATGACTGAGATTGTAGGTATACTTATTTATCAATCATTTATTTTGTCTTGTTTTCAGATGAAGATGGATTTCAAGAAGATGGAGGATGAAATGGACTTGTTGGTGAACAAAATGTCCTCAGTGATATCATTTTCCGATAAGATATCTTCCACACTTGAGGTAAACTGGTTTTCTGATGTAATGCTAGGAAAATCAACTTTCCAAGGTAGTGGGCTAATTTCAAAGTGTAGGATGGCTGGTTAACACATAATTTGTCTGCCAGTGTGTCCCTTTGATTAATTGCCACTCTAAACGTTTTGGCGAAAATCTTTGAACGCCTTATATTTAATAAAATCAGTACCTACACCTATGCTAATATTTCTCCACACCAGCATGGTTTTACTAGAGCCCGGTCCACTACTACTAATCTGTCGTCCTTCCTTCACTCCCTCTCTACTATCCTTCCCCAATGTAACCAAGTTGACACGGTGTACACCGATATCCGCTCAGCTTTTGACAGGGTGTCCCATTCTATACTGTTAACTAAGTTACATAACTTCGGATATCCTTTGTCATTAGTTAAACTCTTCGCTTCTTACCTTAAAAATCGCCAACTCCGTGTCAAATACAACAATATCCTCTCTTCCCCTTATTATCCTACCTCTTCAGTCCCTCAGGGCAGCCTTCTTGGTAACGTTTTCTTCTCTATCATGATAGATGGTATCACTCAAGTCATTTCCCACTCCTACTTCCTACTCTATGCTGATGACTTGAAAATTTTCAAACCCATCTCAAATTTACAAGACATGTTTCTATTACAACAAGATCTGTACCAAATTCAAAATTGGCTTTCCCTAAACTCTTTATCCTTTGTCCTCAGAAATGTGAAGTGGTGAGTTTTACTCGAAAGAAGAACCTCATACCTACATCCTACGTCATTGACTCAATACCTGTCAATCGTGTACAAACTAAAAAAGATCTAGGTGTTATATTTACAAACAACCTGTGTTTCAATACACACATAAATAAAAAGTCCTTGTTCAAGACACTCATTCGATTGATTGTTTTCAGGAATGTTCACTCAAGCAGGTAATGGATGAAGAGTATGCTATCAAACGAGACGCTCAAACACTTCACTCTGATATGCAAACTCTTGTTTATGAAAACTACAACAAGTTCATTTCTGCCACAGACACTATCAAAAAGGTAAGTCTTCTCCTTACATCTTTCAATAAAGTGGTACAATATTAAACTCGAGAGATAATTGACCACATGTCCTTGTTGACAGCCTAAAAGTCTAAAATTCTAAAGAAACCACTATACTAAACCATTTTACACCTGCACTGAATTTTATCATTTAACTTGAACCACTAATTTGTAGATCCCAAGTTCATGACTGAAATTGTAGGTATACTAAGATTTATCAATCATTTATTTTGTCTTGTTTCAGATGAAGATGGATTTCAAGAAGATGGAGGATGAAATGGACTTGTTAGTGAACAAAATGTCCTCAGTGATATCATTTTCCGATAAGATATCTTCCACACTTGAGGTAAACTGGTTTTCTGATGTAATGCTAGGAAAATCAACTTTCCAAGGTAGTGGGCTAATTTCAAAGTGTAGGATGGCTGGTTAACACATAATTTGTCTGCCAGTGTGTCCCTTTGATTAATTGCCACTCTAAACGTTTTGGCGAAAATCTTTGAACGCCTTATATTTAATAAAATCAGTACCTACACCTATGCTAATATTTCTCCACACCAGCATGGTTTTACTAGAGCCCGGTCCACTACTACTAATCTGTCGTCCTTCCTTCACTCCCTCTCTACTATCCTTCCCCAATGTAACCAAGTTGACACGGTGTACACCGATATCCGCTCAGCTTTTGACAGGGTGTCCCATTCTATACTGTTAACTAAGTTACATAACTTCGGATATCCTTTGTCATTAGTCAAACTCTTCGCTTCTTACCTTAAAAATCGCCAACTCCGTGTCAAATACAACAATATCCTCTCTTCCCCTTACTATCCTACCTCTTCAGTCCCTCAAGGCAGCCTTCTCGGTAACGTTTTCTTCTCTATCATGATAGATGGTATCACTCAAGTCATTTCCCACTCCTACTTCCTACTCTATGCTGATGACTTGAAAATTTTCAAACCCATCTCAAATTTACAAGACATGTTTCTATTACAACAAGATCTGTATCAAATTCAAAATTGGCTTTCCCTAAACTCTTTATCCTTTTGTCCTCAGAAATGTGAAGTGGTGAGTTTTACTCGAAAGAAGAACCTCATACCTACATCCTACGTCATTGACTCGATACCTGTCAATCGTGTGCAAACTAAAAAATCTGGTGTGAACATCACACGACTTTCTATTACATGAAACTTCTCAACTGTAAGTCGGACAGTTCTAAAAGTTTCACCATTCGATTCGGCGTGAAAAATCCCATGGGATCAACTATTCACATGCTTACTTGTTAATGGTTCACAAATAAATCTCTCACTAAAGTTAAAATAATAGGTTTTTTTTTTTTTTTTTTTTTTTTTTTTTTTTTTTTTTTTTTTTTACACGAGATTCTTATCCTAAGATTAATCTAGGCTTCTAAGATAAAATTTTGGCATGAAATCTGTATATGCTTAGCAGGTAAAGGGCTGCCTCTTATATTGAAAAAAAAGGTTCTTGTTTTGAGAATATTAATAAATCTATTGGATGTTTTTATCCAGGCTGTTCAAGATTATTGACCTTGTTTAGACTGCAGGAGTAAAGGGACTTTTCAGTCTCATTCTGGCAGGATAAACAAGGTATATTCTATTCTATAATAATGTCGTGGGGATGGTATTTGGTAACAAATTTAATATCATCCCTATGACAAATTCATTATCCCATCAGGATAAAATCCGCCCCGGGCGGGAATCGAACCCGCGGCCTAGCGCTTACAAGGCAGACGCACTACCAACTATCCAGCAAACGAAAACCCTTAAAACTCTATTTCGTACTAATAGGTACATTATTTCTTGAATTCTAGCCCTGTTTCTTGGTATAACTGTGTTTTGTGTTAATATAGGCTGGCTGGCTCGATTACTTACCGAAATACTTGGCCACATTTCCATATATGATAGGTTTGACAATGGTCACATCTTTGAGTCTCTTATTGGGATCATCACCGGGTGATATTTGTTGAGGTATTTGTGCTGCTATTGTTGCCATGTTCCCCCTTGATTATTTCACTTGGGAGGAAGCACTGAGGTCTATTGAAGTGGTGGCTACTTATTGAAGTTGCAGTTCTTTATTGAAGTGGTTCTTCAGATTGTCGATTTGCCAGAAGTTGTTCTTTGGACATAGAACGTAACTATCGCAATGTGTGAACAATTTGGTTGAAATCTGAAAACAAAGAAGAAGAGAAATGAAGAATTTTAGTTTTTTTTTTTGCAGAATGAGTTTTTAGGAAACTGATGAAATAAAGGGACTTTTTTAATGTTTCGCGACAGTATGAATAAAACCTATTAGGTTTTTAATTATTAAATCAATTTTTCCTTTTTAAAGTTTTTGAGGGACTTTTTGTTTATGGTCATATCTGAGTAGGCTGATTTTGCTTAAAGTTTTTTATTTATTTAAATTTTTAAATCTCGGACTAGCAATCTGATTGGCTGAAAATTTTGAAATCAAAATGGATCCAAGATTTAAACTTAAAGAAGTTTAGTCCTCAGCCATTAGTGTTTCTTTATTTTTTCCTCCCGACTTTATCTGTTCACAGGCCACCGCCAAAGACCTATCCCAGTCGGTCCACCTCCTCCTTCAGCTGCGTGAGCCTCCCTCCAGTCTCTGTTCTGAATATTTATCCCATGCTGAACTACGGCTTAGTTCCCAGCTCGAATCTCTAACCCAGTTAGACCCGAGTGTGGATATACTGGAATTTGTACAGCAGAGTGGAGATGGTTATGTGAATGATTTGTGTTTGATGATCAGCTGTTATAATGATATGTTTATCAATAGGTGAGTAACTTCTGGTCTGGTTTAGAAGTTTTAAATTCACTGCATAGGTAACCCCTTTTAAATACATTATTGACCGAACGAAGTGAAGGTCTATGTTTTAACTCGATCATTTTGTATTAGATCAGTTGCGCTCGCAGAGTGGAGATGGTTATGTGAATGATTTGTGTTTGATGATCAGCTGTTATAATGATATGTTTATCAATAGGTGAGCAACTTCTGGTTAGATAGATCTTTAACGCTACTTGATAACTTCGGTCTTTGGTGACGAAGGTTTTAGCCTACTCACATAAACTTCACCCAGCCTGAGCTGGGCAAAAGCCAGAAGCACGCCATTGTCCAGATGGTCACCCATCTAGA
The DNA here is from genome assembly GCF_000475195.1 of Diaphorina citri. NCBI lineage: Eukaryota > Metazoa > Arthropoda > Insecta > Hemiptera > Psyllidae > Diaphorina > Diaphorina citri. The sequence continues at coordinate 40,497 of NW_007379331.1, read as the reverse complement.
TACCAACCGCGCGCAACGTTGCTTAATTTCAGTGATCCAATTGGAACTGTTAGTATTCAACGTACTGTCACCGCTACCGCTGGCTATTTGCTATCGAAATTAGCGTGTTTTTTTTCTGGGAATCGAGCCCCAGGCTGTTCAAGATTATTTACATGCAGAGAAAGTGTTGGAGCAGTATGGAAACTTGGAATCATTTCAAGGCATACGACAAGACTGCTATAATACTCTGGAACAGTTGAAGGATATGCTACGACAGCAGTTTAAACAGAAAGAGGTAATTATAACTTTCTTATTTTTCAAAAGGTTTGTTAGAGGGAACCGTAACAACAGAGGTCTTATCGTTCCGAAATCGAAGAGAGGACGGGATAGTAGAAAACCAGCCGTTCCGAGAACGAACTTTATCTGTTTAGGATAAAATCCGCCCCGAGCCGGAGTCGAACCCGCGATCTAGCGCTTATAAGGTAGGCGCGCTTGGCCAACCGATAACATACCATGTAACAGATTTTTCAATTCTCAAAGTTGAATTCATAGCAACTAAAAAATAATAATAGTAAGGTACAAATTATTTAATAATGGTTTTTATTGAGATCATAATATTTACAATTTATACAACTTATTTTACTTGTATGTTGCTCGGGTGATAGCAAATACTGTGTTAACTTGAGTGGGCTGTAGACAACTTTTTTCTCCACTTAAAATCTCTCTCTCTCGCTCTTTTTATTTTGTTTCGTCCTTTTTTTCACTAACTTAAATTTCCTCCGAGGTCTCTTATTTTTCCAATCAATCTTTTGATTTTCGTCCTCTCTTCATCTCTCTCTTCGGTCTCCCACTCCTCTTCCTTCTCTCTCATACTCCCTCTCTCTCCTGCTTACTCGACGCAATGTCTGTCTTCAGTTTCACAATCAACTCCCGGCCCATATTTACCTTATCCTTGTACACGCCTATCTCTCGCTCCAATCGCTTCTTCGCTTCGATGATACCGCGTAGCGTGCTGGCTTTAGCGGACTCGAAATTGACCGAGTGTGCCGCGATAAGCGACGCAGAGGCCGGAGTATGCGGGACTGTGCTACTGAGAGTCTTGTACATCGTAAGGGTCGGCTCGTTGAAAATGATCTCCTCGTAAAACTCATTATAAAGGAGACTGTTGGTCGCATCACACGCCGCGTCTTTCGTCTTGAACAACTTCAGCATGTGGTAAAGCGTCACAGGTCGTTCGTTCGGGTCGTGGAAGTAAATCTTAATCACAAGTTCGAATTCTCCCCAACCGGTTTCGGAGATTTCGAACGGTGGTTTGGTGAGGATGCGAACGTTGACCGGGTAGGATTCGTGCAGTTTGAACGAGACCTTCTTGATGTACTTGGCGAGATCTTCCTTGTAGTACGGCTTGATGTAGACCTTCCACTCGTGCGTGTGTCCGTCACTCTCACGCTTCTTACCTGGGGAGCAGAATCAGAATCAATGAAATTAAACAGAGTACTGTAGAAATGAGCCCCCATCTAAATTCCAATGAGGATGTGTCCTAGAGGTGTAATGATTTCGGAGTTTTGACCTCAGATTTGGACTTTTCCCAACTTTTTACATAGGAATCGACCATTTATTTATAATTTTTACCCATTTGCAACGGCTCCATTATTATTATTTTCAACACAAACCTTTTGTATTTTTATATTCTGAACATAAGGAAGTTTCAAATTCAAATATTCAATCCATCCCTTATTCTCATTTCACAGAACCAGTCAAGACATTATCATCAAAGCCTCTCGCCGTCAGTGTAAAACTCATCTAGATCGACTGAAAGCTCATTTCAGCGATGCTCTAACTCGCCTACGTCACAGTCTACTATCCACTAAACTAACACAGTCACCCACTAATGATAGTGGACAGAATACACTATCCACTGAGTTGATGCCACTAGGCGTTGCTATAGTGGAGAAGGTGAAGGCTGTACTGCAGGACTTGATGGTAAGTTGATGTCCACTAATTCCACCAAACTAACACAGTCACCCACTAATGATAGTGGACAGAATACACTATCCACTGAGTTGATGCCACTAGGCGTTGCTATAGTGGAGAAGGTGAAGGCTGTACTGCAGGACTTGATGGTAAGTTGATGTCCACTAATTCCACCAAACTAACACAGTCACCCACTAATGATAGTGGACAGAATATACTATCCACTGAGTTGATGCCACTAGGCGTTGCTATAGTGGAGAAGGTGAAGGCTGTACTGCAGGACTTGATGGTAAGTTGATATCCACTACCTATCTGCTGAGAGTACTGAGTTGATAAAAAGCATAAATACAACCTATAATAATTATGTAAAACCGAAATACCTACATAAGACCATGGTTAGACTTATTTCAAGCTTTGCCAAGGCAGTGTATGGCATCCCAATTAAAAAAAATAAGACTTTTTTTGAAGAGGTTTGATAGAAAACACTGTGACAACAAAGATCTTATCGTCCCGAAAGCGAAGAGAGAAGGACAGGATAGAAAAAAGCCAGCCGTTCCGAGAACCTTATATGTTCAGGATAAAGTTCGCCCTGGGCTGAAATCAAACCCGCGACCTAGCGCTTACAAGCACCACCCGGGGTGGATTTTATCCTAAAAAGATGATATAATGTTCGTTGTCTCCTATTCGGTGTTTTTTCTCTTACTTTCGGGACGATAACACCTTCAGAGTTAATTTTTTTCCCTTCTTTTCTCGATTCTGCTCTTTAACCCTTATGAAGGTTGTTCGCCTTTATGAGACCTCTAAAATAAATGAATAAATCACATTCCATTCAACTTGGGTACTGACTAATGCAATTTCTCTCCTTTCACAGCTTTTCCTACAGCCTGAAATCGGGTTCGCCTCGTCCCTGAAGAATCGTAAATTCCTCGAACATTTCTGTGTAGACTCTGTACGGGAAGGTCTGGTGGTAGCATTGCTTCACCATGTCAACTCTACAGCCCTGGACTTTACCGACCAAGCTAATCCTACTGGCACTCCGCCTCTAACATTGCTACTCGAAAAATGAGGACCAACAGAATTTTTCTTTTTCTTCTACGACTTCTAGATACCGAAATAAATCGATTTAAAAAATACCGGTAAATCGTGAACTTC
>NW_007379331.1:9193-37382 GCF_000475195.1 Diaphorina citri | reverse complement strand
ACTTTCTCGCTTTGAGTTCATAGGTCGTCGCGACAAATTTCGAGATCAGAGCTCATTTGTGTGAGAAAATGTGAAAATCCGCCAAAAACCAGTTTTTTTGCTTTTTTGGCTTTATGGTTTTCCGTACTGTAGAAATGAGCCTCTCACGCTTCTTACCTGGGGAGCAGAATCAGAATCAATGAAATTAAACAGAGTACTGTAGAAATGAGCCCCCATCCAAATTCCAATGAGGATGTGTCCTAGAGGTGTAATGTATGTATTATAGATAGGTAATAATAGTGCTTATTTATACTGCTCGCATAGGACTGAAAAGTCCCTTTACTCCAGTAGTAGGCTACTACTATTATTCAAGGTGCTTCATTTCATCAAAGTCGGACAAATCATTCTGGAGTTACGACGAAACAGATAGACAGACTAAAATAAGCAAAAGGAAAGTAATAGTATGTATTATAGATAGGTAATAATAGTGCTTATTTATACTGCTCGCATAGGACTGAAAAGTCCCTTTACTCCAGCAGTAGGCTACTAGGCTACTACTATTATTCAAAGTGCTTCATTTCATCAAAGTCGGACAAATCATTCTGGCGTTACGACGAAACAGATAATCTGTGTGAATGTGGCACACTTCAAGATCCTGCTCATTTACTTGTGTGTCCTCTGTTGGAGAAACCCTGCACGGAGCTAGATCTTTTGCATGCAAATGACATGGCCATCCAGACCGCTCTTTTCTGGATGGACAAGATTTGACGACCGAGCTGGACACGGAAAGTAAGTAAGTAAAGTAAAGTAAGACGAAACAGATAGACAGACTAAAATAAGCAAAAGGAAAGTAATAAAAATTTGACGCGACGGTTCAAAATTAGAACTCACTTTGTTTCGTCCATGAAATCCGACCAGTTATGACACTAAAATTTGCTTAAAGTTGAAGGGAAGTAGGTAGTGGAAAAGTTGAGATGAAAATGCCGAAAAATCTTTTTTGCCGGCTAGGCGCTATAACTATCTAAGTGGTTAAACATGTCGTTCCAGCAAACCAGACGACACCGAAGCGAATACAATAGTCCGTCCACTATACCTTTTATTATTAGTAATAATAAAGGAAGGACGGACTAAAAAATCGACGCGACGGTTCAAAATTAGAACTCACTTTGTTTCGTCCATGAAATCCGACCAGTTATGACACTAAAATTTGCTTAAAGTTGAAGGGAAGTAGGTAGTGGAAAAGTTGAGATGAAAATGCCGAAAAATCTTTTTTGCCGGCTAGGCGCTATAACTATCTAAGTGGTTAAACATGTCGTTCAAGCAAACGAAAACCCTTAAAATTCTATTTCGTACTAATAGGTACATTATTTCTTGAATTCTAGCCCTGTTTCTTGATATAACTGTGTTTTGTGTTAATTTAGGCTGGGTGGCTCGATTACTTACCGAAATACTTGGCCACATTTCCATATATGATAGGTTTGACAATGGTCACATCCTTGAGTCTCTTATTCGGATCATCACCGGGTGATATTTGTTGAGGTATTTGTGCTGCTATTGTTGCCATGCTCCCCCTTAATTATTTCACTTGGGAGGAAGCACTGAATAACTTTAATAAAATGTCCTGTCTATTTTTGTTGGGATGTACCCCCATTCATAGAATACATACCAAAAATATGTATTTCGTGCTAAATTTGTTGCGTATTAATGCCTTATGAGCGCTAGGCCGCGGGATCGATTCCTACCCAGAGTGCACTTTATCTGGAACAGTTAAGATTCGTTCTCGGAACGGCTGGTTTTCTCCTATCCTGTCTTCCTTCTCTTTTCGCTTTCGAGGACAATATGACCTCTGTTGTTACAGTTCCCTCTATCTGAGTCCAAACCTTTAAAGTCCCTTCGACTTTTTATTGTCAGATTCTGTTGAAAATATTAAGAATATTTTTCGTATTTGTCAAATCATATATCATAAACGCTAACTTTTTCTACTCCCCATTCCAGATTTTCTAGGTGTTGTGGTTCTCGAGATAGAGCGATCAGTGTGTGAAATGTGAATGAGTGAATGGATCTTGTTTTTATAATATAAGATTTTTCGTATTTGTCAAATCATATCATAAACGCTAACTTTTTCTACTCTCCATTCCAGATCATATCTCAAATGTTAAGGAAGAGTGTTGAGGCGAAGGATTGGCTACATGGAATCGAACCCCGGAATGTAAGAGCTGTCATGAAAAGAATTATAGAAGAGCTTACACTGGTTGATAATCAGGTAAGAAGGTCCCGCGTTCGATTCCCACCATCGATAAAAATTTGTGCTCTTTTTTTCGATTGCAAATATTTCAACGGGTTGCTTTCCGCTGTCCTCGTGTTGACCCAGCACCTAAATGGGAAGTATTGTGTCTACTCTCGCCCATCTGATGAGAGGCATTCTACGGGATGGGCATGCTACGACACAGACCACATGAGTCCAGTGTAGCAGTCGTTTCATTGCTACGAAATTAAAACGGTCATAAAACACTATTTTTACATGGTTTTACTTAGTTTGAGACCTCTGCTGATTGTTTGAGTCAAATTTCGTAACTAAATTTAGAGCCGCATTGATTTGAATTTTGGGTTAATGGCGTATGTTGGATGACAATAGAATATTTCATTGAATTTGACCCAACAACCCTGATCGTTTTCCATACAGGGTGCCCCCTATGTTTTAGGGTCATATGTAATTTTCTTCTTGAATCTGGGTCTGTGATGTTAATTATCTAATCTATATTCACAGGTGGGTTCGCTATTCGAGGAAGTCCCACGTTCCACCTCGCGTAGTTCCGACTCCTCCCAACGTACCCTAGGAGGTATCTCATCCCTATCTCATCGCTACCCGGGTACACGTACTACTGGGTGCACCCCAAATAAGACCACAGCAGTTACAGTTCCCTCTGTCAAACCTCTTAAAAAAAAAAAAAATAATAATAATAAAAAAAACATGTGTACAATGTACAAACATATAAGGCAAAATGGCTTCATGTGTATGGAAATTTACACATTTACTTCAAACATAATAAAAATTTACCTTGTTTTTCCTGTCCTATTAAGGCTGAAAAGTCCCTTGGGCCTTAACCAGAGCTAGGACTCACACACATTCTATATTCCCATTTGAGTTTCGGCGGATTTTGCGATTATGTTCGCGGATTTGGCAATTATGTTCGCGGATTCGCGTCCCGAATCGGCATTTTGGATATTTGGCAAGCCTATACATAGGTACTGATTTTCTCTAATCACGATCGAATAAACTACGGACTAAAAAATTCCCGGAGGGACGGGCCCAGCTTGTTATTATATTCTATTCTATTGTCTCGTCTCGTAGGTATATTATACCATGTAGGTATCTGTGTGAAGTCCAATAGGTATTTGACTACCATGTATATTTTTCAGAACAAGACATTAATGCATCAACACACTCTTGAGAAATACTCGTATACCTATACCTAGGTACCTATCTATCTATTTGTCAAAGTAAACACCTCCCTCTTGTTATCTCTTTCTCTTTCTCTCTCTCTCTCTCCCTCTCTCGCTTATTCTCTATTCTTCTCTACCCCCCCCCTTTCTCTCTTGAAGTTTTCTCTTTCCTCTAATTTTTTTTCTCCTCTACTTCACCTTCTCTCTCTCGCTTATTTTTTCTTCTCCTTTTCTACTCCCTCTTCTCTCGCTTAGGATTTCTCTCTCTCTCTCTCCCTCTCGCTTAGGTTTTCTCTTTCTCTTCTTTTCTCTCTCTTTCTATTACTTACTCACCCACGGATGCCGTTGAACCATTAGGAACAACAATATTACCAGGTATAATATTGTCTAATGCTAGGGGTTCTACATTAAAAATATCTGTGCACAGATATTGCACAGATATTTTTAGGTACCTACCTACATGTTCCATCAAACTTTCAATATTCATGCGATTATTGACTTGACTTTGAGTGATTGGTTAGGTCCTGGTGCATTCACTCACTTGCAGTCTCCTACCTGGGATGTTTTAATTACGGTTGTCACAATCACATGTGTGTGGCATGGAAAGGGAGCCTAGGTGGAATAATTCTGATTCCAACTAGCGAGAATTCGTCAACCCGAGTTAGCGAATCCGGGAAAGGATAACGTTTGTTCTCGGAACGGCTGGCTTTCTCCTATCCTGTCTTCCTTCTCTCTTTCGGGACGATAAGACCTTAGCAGTTACAGTTCCTTCTATCAAACATCTTAAAATAATAATAATCAAATCCGGTATTCAGAAATGTGTAGAACCCAGCACAGATTGGTGCATGTGCGATTATTGTACGATTGTTAAAGACAGCTGATGGCCCTCATAGAAAGTCGTGAGATGTTCAAGCCAGACTTTTTTTTTCCAACACGTTATGAGTATGAAGTCATGTATCGCTTCTACTCAATTGAGATACAAGGTACGTGTTTGAAGGAGAGAAGTGGGTATTTTGAGTCTGCTATGTTAACATTTTCGAACAGAAGTACAAAGCGATTCAGCAAATTCATCTTGGGATGTCAGACCGAAATGTCAAATAAAATAAAAGAAGAAAAGATCTAAATAATTTTTAGCTAAATTTATTTCAGGGATGAGCTTAAAACTAAAAAAAAAAAAACACTCTGAAGTCCTTTCACACAACACTACATCCTAGGGAACATCCTTCCTCATCTCATCCATAAATCTCTGGAACTCGGTACCTCATCCCATCCTAAACTCTCTTTCTTTCCAATATCAGTGATTTTTTTTTTTTTTTTTTTTTTTTTATTGTTTTGTTTTTGTTACCACCTCTGTTACCTGTTGGGTATTTTATTTTGGTTCCTTTTGCTAATTTATTTTTATTTTATTTGTACTTAATTTTATTTGTTTTATTTTATATATTCTACTTTACTCTAGATTATCTTTGTACTGAATTTATTGATGTATAATAAAAGTCACGATAAATAAATAAATAAATAACCCATGAGATTATTGACTTCGAGTGATTGGTTAGGTCCTGGTGCATTCACCCACTTGCAGTCTCCTACCTCGGATGTTATAATTACGGTTGTCACAATCACATGTGTGTGGCATGGAAAGGGATTCTAGCTGGTATAATACGGATAACACACCTGTTAATTATTCCTTATTGTCAAACAGATACATAATACCTAGTGTCAAAACACTCATATAGAGGTACAATACATTCGGGTACATTACAATACATAGCTATAATACATTTGGGTACATTTTACAATATATACATTATACATAGGTATAGGTATATGACAATACATTAGGGCACATTTAGTATGTGTCATCATGTTCCCTTTAACCCCAGAGGGTCACTGATACTGATATTACCTCTGAGAATGGTTGGAGACCGTTTAAATGTAGTCTTCGATCATTCTCAGGAGTAACGTAAAGCTGTGTTCACACATAGTCCAGCGGACATCGATCAATGTCTACATTGTCGACTGAACCGTCCACACTGCCTCGACCCTCAGACCTATCGCACATTAGAGTTTGTCCACATATAGTCATAGTCGACGCCGCGTTCTCATCCATAAATCTCTGGAACTCGGTACCTCATCCCATCCTAAACTCTCTTTCTTTCCAGTCTTTCAAAGCCTCCTTAACAGAAGCCGTCAGCGAAGGGTTATTTTCCTCCTAATGTCCTTCAAAACCTTCCTTCTCAACACCTTGAAGCGGCGGCGGGCGGCGGGGCCGTTGCGCGCGGGCGGACACGGGGTGCAAGTACGAATGCGAGTGTAATTATTGTGTATGTGTGTGTGAATGACACCCCTATCCCTCTCCTCACACATTTATCACCAAATATTTCGTATTTTTTTTTTCTTCTTTTTTTTAAGTTAAGCAAGGTTTTATATACTTATTTGTAAACTTAACCTATGAAATTTATAAGACCTTGTTTAGACTGCGGGAGTAAAGGGCCTTTTCAGTCTCATTCTGGCAGGATAAACAAGGTATATTCTATTCTATTCTGAGGCTTAGGTGTAGGGGCAAACGGCCTTAAAGGATGGATTAAGCTTATACGAATCTAGGGATGACCTTTTCATCTTGTACCAAAGCCAGAACCAAAAGTTTAAATTTGCAAATGCCCCAAAAGAAAGGAAAAATAAATAAAAAAATAAACTTTAGATTTTTTAAAACAGAAATAAAGGTTATATTTAAACAATATGATTCTAAGATTACATTTCAGTTTTCTAAACAAACCCGGTGACTTCAAATGGGAAAGTTTAATAGCATAAATGTATTTGGACCATTGATGAAAGAGCGAATTTTCCATTCTTTCCTAGGGGAAGAAATATTTACTGGAGATTGATTTATTGAATTTCAATTGATTTGAAATTAAAAATGCCGTAATAACATCATTGGGTAAGTTTCGGTGAGTTCCGATCATTTCCGAGTGAAAAATGCCGTAATAACATCATTGGGTAAGTTTCGGTAAGTTCCGATCATTTCCGAGTGAAAAATGCCGTAATAACATCAGTGGGTAAGTTTTGGTATTTTCCGATCATTTCCGAGCGGGAAGAAATGTTTACTGGAGATTGATTTATTGAATTTCAATTGATTTGAAATTCTATATTCTGACCAACTGCAACAGGCTCCAAAATGGTCCAAAGTAACAGATTTAAGATTTAACACGAGTATGCAACTTAAAATCTAAAAACACTATGATTTAAAATACAATACTACCAGCATAGGACTGAAAAGTCCCTTTACTCTCGCAGTCTAAACAAGGTCTTATATATTTGATTGGTAATAACATTACATTTTTACTTACAACACAACTTAAGGGTCCGGTCGCGGGTTCGATTCCCGCCCGAGGCGAACTTTAGGCTTGACAGATAGGGTTTGTTCCTGACTGGCTTTCTCGTATCCTGTTTTCCTTTAATCTTCGATTTTCGGACAATATGACCTCTGAAGTTACAATTCCCTCTATCAGACCTCTTCAAGGGCTTCCAGTTTCTCCACAAGTGTTCAAGGTGGATAAATTCAACAGGTTAATCTCTGGTGTTCTAGTGTTGACCCAGCACCAATGGGAAGTATTGTATCTCTTCTGAGACCGTCCACACTGCCTCGACCCTCAGACCTATCGCACATTAGAGTTTGTCCACATATAGTCGACGCCGCGCCGTCGATCGATGTCTACTGAGACCGTCCACACTGCCTCGACCCTCAGACCTATCGCACATTAGAGTTTGTCCACATATAGTCGACGCCGCGCCGTCGATCGATGTCAACTGAGAGCGTCCACACTGCCTTTGATTCACCTCGTCGATCGACTATGTTGGGGCACAGCTTCAGAAGCGTGGTCGCGCGGACGCCTGAATTCAAAGCTATGGACAATTATTGGACATGATACAGACCTCTTACACCACTGGAGGCTACCTATATAAGACCTTGTTTAGACTGCGGGAGTAAAGGGACTTTTCAGTCTCATTCTGGCAGGATAAACAAGGTATATTCTATTCTATTCTGAGGCTTAGGTGTAGGGGCAAACAGCCCTAAAAGATGGATTAAGCTTATACGAATCTAGGGATGACCTTATCATCTTGTACCAAAGCCAGAACCAGAAGTTTAAATTTGCAAATGCCTCAAAAGAAAGAAAAAAAGAAAAATCAACTTTGGATTTTTTAAACAGAAATAAAGGTTATATTTAAACAATATGATTCTAAGATTACATTTCAGTTTTCTAAACAAACCCGGTGACTTCAAATGGGAAAGTTCAATAGCGTAAATGTATTTGGACCATTGAAGAAAGAGCGAATTTTCCATTCTTTCCTAGGGGAATAAATATTTACTGGAGATTGATTTATTGAATTTCAATTGATTTGAAATTCAATATTCTGATCAACTGCAACAGGCATATTGCCTTCTGGTCAGTCAGCTAATTTTCGCACTCCTTATGGCCAATCAGTTAAATTTTGTGTAATCAGTTTTTTAGGTATACCCCTCCAATATGGTCCAAAGTAACAGATTTAAGATTTAACACGAGTATGCAACTTAAAATCTAAAAACACTATGATTTAAAATACGAGTAGGTATGCTAACTCAAAACTTATATTTCACAAAACTATAGGTATCAACAACCGAAATTCCCGCTTGTAAAGATTCAACAATTTTCTCACCCTACACATTCATTCTTGGTCGATCCCTGTTCAAAGTGTGGAAAAGAACTATATATTTTCAACCCCATGTTGTGATCTAATTCGTCCAAATTCCGAATTATGTATTTTGCATGAGCAAGATTCTATCCCATTATTTGTTAAATCATATCCATGCTTGGTGAATCACTTCCACACTTGTTGAAACAAGGCACTGCTATCATGTATTGTACTGATCAATTCTCTCGTTTTTGCATCTATGTAATCAATTCTCCCGTTCTTGCATCTAAGTCCTCTATCCCCCTGCTCCTAACACACTCTAGTGTCCATGTCCCTCAGAACTCGGCTTCCCATACTGCTTCTCCCACCAGACCAGGAACTCCTTCTTCCTTTCCTCGCGTCGTTTGAAGTATTCCGGATACTGTGCCCTCTCCAGTGGATGCCAATAATCCAGGACCCAATCCGGAATCACAGGCTCCCGCTCATAAGCAACCCCACCGGGCGAGGTCGGGAACTTAATCGGCGAAGGATGGGTGGTGTCGAAAAGTTCCTTCTCTCCTTCCGCGAGAAGAGCGCGAATCTTCACCAAATCATTCTCATCCTTGTGTTTATCGAAGCGCGCGCGCAGCAGGACAGCTTCAATGCGCAGATCGACGACACACACACACAATTACACTCGCATTCGTACTTGCACCCCGTGTCCGCCCGCGCGCAACGGCCCCGGCGCCCGCCCCCGCTTCAAGGCGTTGAGAAGGAAGGGTTTGAAGGACATTAGGAGGAAAATAACCCTTCGCTGACTGCTTCTGTTAAGGAGGCTTTGAAAGACTGGAAAGAAAGAGAGTTTAGGATGGGATGAGGTACCGAGTTCCAGAGATTTATGGATGAGATGAGGAAGGATGTTCCCTAGGATGTAGTGTTGTGTGAAAGGACTTCAGAGTGTTTTTTTTTTTTTAGTTTTAAGCTCATCCCTGAAATAAATTTAGCTAAAAATTATTTAGATCTTTTCTTCTTTTATTTTATTTGACATTTCGGTCTGACATCCCAAGATGAATTTGCTGAATCGCTTTGTACTTCTGTTCGAAAATGTTAACATAGCAGACTCAAAATACCCACTTCTCTCCTTCAAACACGTACCTTGTATCTCAATTGAGTAGAAGCGATACATGACTTCATACTCATAACGTGTTGGAAAAAAAAGTCTGGCTTGAACATCTCACGACTTTCTATGAGGGCCATCAGCTGTCTTTAACAATCGTACAATAATCGCATAGTCGCAAAATTCTCACAAATATGTACTAAATAGTCGCAAAATTCTATGAAGATTTTTCATCGCTGCTTTGAAATGGGTTTTAATTTTGATTGTGTTGACTGTTTCAATGAAAAACTGCTACCATTGGACTCTTGTGGCTTGTGGTCTTTGTCGCAGCATGTCCGCCCCCCTATAATTATGTCCCTTATTAGATGGGCGAGAAGAGACACAATATTTCCCAATTAGGTGCTGGGTTAACTCGAAAATACCAGAGAAAGTAACCCGTTGAAATTTTATATTCTAAAAACTTTTGCCGATGGTCTGCATCGAACCCGGACCACAGTAAACAAGACCGTTACCACAGGACCTACTGTGACCGCAAATAGAACGGAACACACCTTGTTTATCCTGCTTGGATGACTCAAAAGTCCCTTCACGCCTGCAATCTAACCAAAGCAAAGGTTGACTATGTAAGTACCTAAATATTAAATAGGTTTAGGTCGGTAATAGAAAGCAAAAAAAAAAAACAATCTCTTAATCCCTTAATAAAGATTTAAATTGGCCTTAATAAATGCACTCGCCATGATTGGTGTAAAGAGCCTCATTTCCTGTTAATCCAGGTCGCCTATTGTTAAGCAACGCTGAGCCAGGATGTACTTCGTTAGGGTACCTCCATCTCGTCTCTTGTATCTCGCTGTTGAATCATGAGTTGTGTGTATACAGGGGGGTACTGAAATAGTTTCTCACTCTTGAGTCTTGAGTGAACAAAGTGAATTCTTAGTTTTAAAATGCACGAAAGTGGTTTAGATGCAAAACCTAAAAAAAAGTTGTAAGGAAAATCCTTGACACTAAAAACTGACCATCGAAAATTTGACCCGATTACATTACTTTCCTTCCTATAGGATAAGGAAAGTAAAAAAGAGAGAAAATTAGAGGAAAGAGAAAACTTTAAGAGAGAAAGGGGGATAGAGAAGAATAGAGAATAAGCGAGAGAGAGAGAAAAAGAGATAACAAGAAGGAGGTGTTTACTTTGACAAATAGATAGATAGGTACCTCATTTCCTGTTAATCCAGGTCGCCTATTGTTAAGCAACGCTGAGCCAGGATGTACTTCGTTAGGGTACCTCCATCTCGTCTCTTGTAGCTCGCTGTTGAATCATGAGTTGTGTGTATACAGGGGGGTACTGAAATAGTTTCTCACTCTTGAGTGAACAAAGTGAATTCTTAGTTTTAAAATGGACGAAAGTGGTTTAGATGCAAAACGTAAAACAAAAGTTGTAAGGAAAATCCGATTTTACCACTCCTCGTAAAGAGCCTCATTTCCTGTTAATCCAGGTCGCCTATTGTTAAGCAACGCTGAGCCAGGATGTACTTCGTTAGGGTACCTCCATCTCATCTCTTGTATCTCGCTGTTGAATCATGAGTTGTGTGTATACAGGGGGGTACTGAAATAGTTTCTCACTCTTGAGTGAACAAAGGGAATTCTTAGTTTTAAAATGGACGAAAGTGGTTTAGACGGAAAATGTAAAACAAAAGTTGTAAGGAAAATCCGATTTTACCACTCCTACATACCTAGCAAAACCTAAAAAAAAGTTGTAAGGAAAATCTGATTTTACCACTCCTACATATATGAACGTGTTATTGTATTCAAAAGACACCCTAAATGCCATATTAGTTAGTTCGGAGGTGGCGTTGCAAGCACTCAGTCGCGGGGTTGATTCCCGCCTGGAGAGAACTTTCTCAACTCCTTCAAGTTTGGTTCTCGCAACAGGTGGCTTTCTCCTGTCCTGTACTCCTCTCATAGGTTTCGGGACGGTAAGACCTTGGCAGTTACAGTTCCCTCTATCAGACCTCAACATAAAAGAAAGAGGAGTTCGGAGGTGGCGTTGCAAGCACTCAGTCGCGGGGTTGATTCCCGCCTGGAGAGAACTTTCTCAACTCCTTCAAGTTTCGTTCTCGGAACAGCTGGCTTTCTCCTGTCCTGTACTCCTTCTCTCATAGGTTTCGGGACGGTAAGACATTGGCAGTTACAGTTCCCTCTATCAGAAAAAATTACAAAAAAAATTACAAAATTACAAAAATCAGACCTCAACATAAAAGAAAGAGAAACAAGCAAGCGAATACAATAGTCCGTCCCTTATACCTTTTTTTATTACTATTGTAATAATAAAGGAAGGACGGACTAAAAACACCCTGTAAGGGCTCTCGATGTCAAAAGTCCACTCTCAATAAAACAGCATTTCACAACACTTCATACAAATAATAATAATACCTATCTAATAATGATGAAGAATAAATAAGTTAGAGGAAAGGGGGTGTGCTTGAAAAATAAAAATATGTTTAAATAATTAAAGTAAAATGTTGCTACATCAATTGAGAAGGGTTTTAAATGGTAATAACTTAAATTAGTGAAAAAATAATGATAATATCTGAATGAACCCCCTGAAATAGAATAGAATATACCCTGTTTGTACTGCCAGAATAGGGGCTCTCGATGTCAAAAGTCCACTCTCAATAAAACAGCATTTCACAACACTTCATACAAATAATAATAATACCTATCTAATAATGATAAAGTATAAATAAGTTAGAGGAGAGGGGGTGTGCTTGAAAAATAAAAATATGTTTAAATAATTAAAGTAAAATGTTGCTACATCAATTGAGAAGGGTTTCAAATGGTAATAACTTTAAATTGGTGAAAAAATAATGATAATATCTGAATGAACCCCCTGAAATAGAATAGAATAGAATATACCCTGTTTGTACTGCCAGAATATAGAATTATAGACCCCCTGGCCTATAGGGCCTATATGTATATACCCTCACCCTATAGCGCTTACGTAGGGGCGGAAAATGTAAGTTATGCGGGTAGCTTGCGATCTCTTGAGCCTTGAGTGAATCATTTGAATGAGTGACTATTAGAGAAATAAAATAGAGGAAGGTCCCACGGTATATTGAACGAAAGAAGCGATTTTTCTGAATTTAAACGTCAATTTTTTCAACGGTTTTTATGATGATATTGATGAAATTTGGCAAAAGTAGGTAGGTAATACATATACCTATGGAAAAGGGGAAAAACGCGAAACAGAGAAGAAGAAAAAGAAAGAAAAGTCCATTTAAATATTTAAAATACCTACCTATCTATAAACATTTTAGGAGGCGGTATTTTATCTTAAATTGGGAAATGAATTTAACTTTTGTAACTTCGTCACTCTTTAGGCATCGTTTTTTTTTTTTTTTTTTTTTTGGGAAAAAATTTATATTTTTTTATTTCTCCCTCTTTTTTGGATTTTTTTTTTTTTTTTTTTTTTTTTTTTTTTTTTTAAGCAAATATCCAAATTAGTATCTAGGGTTTAAGCATAACTATTTAACGAAACTCCGAAAACCGGCCCGGCCCGAATCACTCAAAACTTGGTCGAACATATGGCACGAAAAAAGTCACTGAAAAGCGATCGAAAATGTCAGTCCTATTCGATGAAAATCACTTGAAACTACCACTGTTGATATTTTTCAGCTAAATCCTCTAGCTATTTTACTGTTAAAATGAATGCAAATAATTATTGGTATAATTATTTAGATTATTGGTATAATTATTTAGAAAAGAATCCTCACAAATTAAAATATAAATTTTAAAAGACAATTGAGATTCGACAATCAACTAAAGAAAGTTTGGTGAGCTTTCGGGAATACTCAGATTCCCATCGTCAGACCAAGATTGCGAGAGAGGTTCTACGAGTACACCTCTCTCGCATTCTTGGTTGAAACTTTCTTTAGTTGAATGTCGAATCTCAATTGTCTTTTAAAATTTATAGGTATTTTACTATTACTATTAGACGAGCGATTACTATTTTATCTCGAGTTATATTACTCTCATACCTGTTTAAAATGTTTACACTCAGGTATTTCGATTGCAAATACATATTTCTACGAGTTACTTTCTGATGTTCTCGTGTTGCACCTAAATGGGAAGTATTATGTCTCTTGTTGACCCAGCACCTACCTACATCGAAAGTATCCTCCCTGCCCATCTGATGAGGGACATACTACGGGCTGGGCATGCTACGACACAGACCACACCATACTGTTAGTTAGATCTATCCTCTCTCACATAATTATGATTTCTACAACACTAGGTTCCATTAAGGCCGTAACCCAGCACCTCAATGGTGGTACATACTATAGGCTGGGCATGCTACGACACAGACCACACCATACTGTTAGTTAGATCTATCCTCTCTCACATAATTATGATTTCTACAACACTAGGTTCCATTAAGGCCGTAACCCAGCACCTCAATGGTGGTACATACTATAGGCTGGGCATGCTACGACACAGACCACACCATACTGTTAGATCTATCCTCTCTCACATATGATTTCTACTACACTAGGTTCCATCAACGCCGTGTCCACACATCTGTTAAATGTTTACTTGTTCCAAAACCAATTAAACTTCACCAGGTAAAACACTTTCGAAACCCAAATGACACCGAAATCCATATTGGTAGAAGCTGGTACACCATATTGCTACAGAGGTTACTGAAAACTGGTGTAGGTAGGTACCACTTTGGTACAGACGATATTCCACGCAAGGTCTGAGCTGGGAGGAAAAAAGGTGCCTAAAAAATATGTACATATGTAATAAATAGATATACCTATGTGGAAACATATGTACTAGGTACATAAATATGTAGATAGAGTGCCACGGGAACATTGGTACATACCTGGTGTACAATATGGTTCATAACATATGTACTAAATGTTTACTTGTTCCAAAACCAATTAAACTTCACCAGGTAAAACACTTTCGAAACCCAAATGACACCGAAATCCATATTGGTAGAAACTGGTACACCATATTGTTACAGAGGTTACTGAAAACTGGTGTACCACTTTGGTACAGACGGTATTCCACACAAGGTCTGTGCTGAGCTGGGAGGAAAAAAGGTGCCTAAAAAATATGTACATATGTAACAAATAGATATACCTATGTAATAAATAATACTACGTATTTAATATGTAGATAGAGTGCCACGGGAACATTGGTACATACCTGGCTTACAATATGGTTCATATAACATATGTACTAAGGGAGACGGGAAAAAGATGGTTGTTAACCCGTTTGGGTCCGAGTTCATACCGATCGGTAGTCTAACACCTCAGTATTATGTTTATAAACCATGGCCCTAAGTTCCACCAAACATGTTAAACAGCATTCAAAAAAACGAAACAAAAAGAGGATCTAATGTGTAGGTAAAATCTATTAACTATATCGAGAGTGAAATAAATGACTGTACAATTTTAGGCATAGGTAATAAATAAAATCTATTAAATTAATAATGTATTTTTATTGGATACAGTGATACACGTATTAAACAAAATGTGGTTATAATCTAGTCTAGGTTACAATAATATAATGGAGCATATAAATAATTATGTTTTTGGAGGGGGAAAATATTTCGGAATGTCGAATCTCATATAAAATGGGAGGAAATTTAGATCAAAACTTTGAAAAAGTATTTATAAATGAGGGCTCGGTTAGCACAGTAATAACGCGCTGGCTTGCCATGCAGAAAGTCCCAGGTTCGAATCACACCTTCGGAAAAAAAAAAGAAAAAAAAATGGACTCAGGTATTTCGATTGCAAATACATATTTCTACGAGTTACTTTCTGATGTTCTCGTGTTGCACCTAAATGGGAAGTATTATGTCTCGTTGACCCAGCACCTACATCGAAAGTATCCTCCCTGCCCATCTGATGAGGGACATACTATAGGCTGGGCATGCTACGACACAGACCACACCATACTGTTAGATCTATCCTCTCTCACATAATTATGATTTCTACAACACTAGGTTCCATTAAGGCCGTAACCCAACACCTCAATGGTGGTACATACTGGGCATTCTACGACACAGCGGGAATCGAACCCGCGGCCTAGCGCTTACAAGGCAGACGCACTACCAACTAAGCTAACTAGGCTGGCGTACCTACTTCTTGAAGAGGTTTGACAGGGGGAACTGTAACTGTTAAGGTCTTATCATCCCGAAATCGAAGAGAGAGAGCCAGCCGTTCCGAGAACGAACATTATCCGTCCAGGATAAAATCCGCTCCGGGCGGGAATAGAATCCGCAACCTGGCGCTTACAAGCTACCACTGAGAGCTCAATTATTATGTTGTCAAATGAACCCGCTAGGCTTGAACCCGCGTCCTCCTGTTTACCAGGCGATTTAACCACTATACCACCGGAGGTACTCTTTCTGGAACCGGGGGGGGGGGGCCAGGGACCCAAATGGTTTAATAGGGGACATGATGACACATACTAAATGTGCCCTAATGTATTGTCATATATCTATCTAATGTACCCAGATGTATTATACCTTTACCTATGTATTGTAATGTACCAAAATGTATTGTACCTATATCTATGTATTGTAATGTACCCGAATGTATTGTACCTCTATATGAGTGTTTTGACACTAGGTATTATGTATCTGTTTGACAATAAGGAATAATTAACAGGTGTGTTATCCGTAATATACCAGCTAGAATCCCTTTCCATGCCACACACATGTGATTGTGACAACCGTAATTATAACGTCCCAGGTAGGAGACTGCAAGTGGGTGAATGCACCAGGACCTAACCAATCACTCGAAGTCAAGTCAATAATCGCATGAATATTGAAATTTTGATGGAACATGTAGGTAGGTACCTAAAAACATCATTCAGAAATGTGCACAGATATTTGTAATGTAGAACCCCAGCATTAGACAATTATACCTGGTAATATTGTTGTTCCTAATGGTTTAACGGCATCCGTGGGTGAGTAAGTAATAGAAAGAGAGAGAAAAGAAGAGAAAGAGAAAATATAAGCGAGAGGGAGAGAGAGAGAGAAAACCTAAGCGAGAGAAGAGGGAGTAGAAAAGGAGAAGAAAAAATAAGCGAGAGAGAAGGTGAAATAGAGGAGAAAAATCTGGTGTGAACATCACACGACTTTCTTATTTGAGATGCTTATTTGAGTGTTCTTTTACCCTAACTTTTACAATATCTCTAACCGTTTTGTCGCTATTGCTGAAAACCGCCAAAAAAAACGGTCGAAATCTGTCCAAAAGCGGTCGAAATACCGCCAAGCTCAGCAACCATCTCAACGTTTTGTGTGACATCCTTGTCACATTTTTTGTGAACTATGCACATCTGTTCATAGCACTGCCTAGAATCTCGTCCAGAAGAAAGTGAATCAGGCTGAAATTAAAAACAAAATACAAACTGATTAGGCAGGTGGTAAATATTTGGAAACTAAAATGGCCCAAGTTCTTAAAATGCCGTTAGCCTTCTATATCTATAGGCCTAATAATTAAAGAAAATGTCACAGGAAATAGAGGAAAGGGACGACCCAGAACCCATTGGCTTCAAAACCTTACCCAATGGTACAATGTATCCATCGAAACATTGTTTGAGAAAGTTCGGGACCGAAACAACATCGCCACCATGATTACCAACGTTCGCTAGCGAATACGGTACAACAAGAAGAAGAAGATAGTGTACTCTTGAGTGGAAGGTAACCACTAGGCGAGGTTAACGCCAGGGGCGTTCTCTACCACCTAACCCTTAGAGCTCCATTATTATGTGGTCAATTTCTTAACTAAATGAGGATACTATTCCATACCTCGGCTGGTAACGAGGCCGCGTCCTCCTGATTATAAGGCGAGCGTATTGACCATTACACCACCCAGGCAGATTCGAAAATGGTAAGTTTGGACCAAGTTATGTGATGTAGTGGTCAGCACGGTGGATTTAGGCTTTGTAGATTGGTGGTTCGTGTCTTTAAAAGAAGACGACACCGAAGCGAATACAATAGTCCGTCCCTTATACCTTTTTATTACTATTGTAATAATAAAGGAAGGACGGACTAAAAAAGGAATAGAGGACAATATTTCTCACTTCCTGTTTTCTCTCTCCAAGTTTCCTGGCAAGTTTCTACCTACAAAGATAGACGAAACTCAAACAGGAATATAGAATGTGTGTGAGTCCTAGCTGTGGTTAAGGCCAAAGGGACTTTTCAGCCTTAATAGGACAGGAAAAACAAGGTAAATTTTTATTATTATTTGAAGTAAATGTGTAAATTTCCATAAATATGAAGCCATTTTGCCTTATATGTTTGTACATTGTAGGCAAGTAAAACCTCCCTATCTACCTTCTACCTTCTGTTAAGTAGCTGTTTGTAGCTCAGAAAAATATGTTTGTGACTTTAGACTTGAAAGATAGACGGATTCAAAACATGCAATATCACCTTCTCTCCCTTATCCACGTCATCTTTAAGTAGTTCAGTGATAATAATAATTATAATAGTGCTTATTTATACTGCTCGCCTAGGACTGAAAAGTCCCTTTACTCCAGCAGTAGGCTACTACTATTATTGTGGTCAAATTCTCAAATTATATTGAGGATAAAATTCCATACCTCGGCTGGGATTGAACCCACGCCCTCCTGTTTACCAGGCGAGCGCCTTGACCACTACACCACCGAGGTAGGTTGTAATGTCCTCTTCTCTTCGTTTTCGGGACGATAAGACCTTAAGTTGTGTCCACACATAGTCGAAGGCCGTCGATCGACACGACGCGACGGCCGGTCACCTTTAGCATTTACAGTTCCCTCTGTCAAAAAATCTGGTGTGAACATCACACGACTTTCCTTAAATTATGATTTCTACAACACTAGGTTCCATTAAGGCCGTAACCCAGCACCTCAATGGTGGTACATACTATAGGCTGGGCATGCTACGACACAGACCACACCATACTGTTAGATCTATCCTCTCTCACATATGATTTCTACTACACTAGGTTCCATCAACGCCGTGTCCACACATCTGTTCATAGCACTGCCTAGAATCTCGTCCAGAAGAAAGTGAATCAGGCTGAAATTAAAAACAAAATACAAACTGATTAGGCAATATTTGGAAACTAAAATGGCCCAAGTTCTTAAAATGCCGTTAGCCTTCTATAGGCCCCACCTAATAATTAAATAATAACATACTCTTGAGTGGAAGGTAACCACTAGGCGAGGTTAACGCCAGAGGCGTTCTCTACCACCTAACCCTTAGAGCTCCATTATTATGTGGTCAATTTCTTAACTAAATGAGGATACTATTCCATACCTCGGCTGGTAACGAGGCCGCGCCCTCCTGATTATAAGGCGAGCGTATTGACCATTACACCACCCAGGCAGATTCGAAAATGGACCAAGTTTGGACCAAGTTACGTGATGTAGTGGTCAGCACGGTGGATTTAGGGTTTGTAGATTGGTGGTTCGAGTCTTTAAAAGAAGAGATCACATCTGTTCATAGCACTGCCTAGAATCTCGTCCAGAAGAAAGTGAATCAGGCTGAAATTAAAAACAAAATACAAACTGATTAGGCAATATTTGGAAACTAAAATGGCCCAAGTTCTTAAAATGCCGTTAGCCTTCTATAGGCCCCACCTAATAATTAAATAATAACATAGGTACTCTTGAGTGGAAGGTAACCACTAGGCGAGATTAACGCCAACGCCAGAGGCGTTCTCTACCGCCTAACCCTTAGAGCTCCATTATTATGTGGTCAATTTCTTAACTAAATGAGGATAGGCAATATTTGGAAACTAAAATGGCCCAAGTTCTTAAAATGCCGTTAGCCTTCTATAGGCCCCACCTAATAATTAAATAATAACATACTCTTGAGTGGAAGGTAACCACTAGGCGAGGTTAACGCCAGAGGCGTTCTCTACCACCTAACCCTTAGAGCTCCATTATTATGAGGTCAATTTCTTAACTAAATGAGGATACTATTCCATGCCTCGGCTGGTAACGAGGCCGCGCCCTCCTGATTATAAGGCGAGCGTATTGACCATTACACCACCCAGGCAGATTCGAAAATGGACCAAGTTATGTGATGTAGTGGTCAGCACGGTGGATTTAGGGTTTGTAGATTGGTGGTTCGAGTCTTTAAAAGAAGAGGTCAGGTGCTGGGTCAACACGAGAACACCAGAAAGTAACCCGTTGAAATATTTGCAATCGAAAATCGAGTTCAAATTTTTGTCGATGGTGGCATTCGAACCCGGGACTTTCTGCATGGCAAGCAAGCGCGTTACCACTGGACTAACCGTGCCCTTTGTTTTTAACATCGATAATACCGCCATTGGGGTAGTGGTCAAGATACTCGCCTAGTAACCAAGAGGACACCAGTTCAAATCCCTCAAAAATTCCAAAGAAAAGGCTAAAAAAAGACTCTGTCGGCAGTTCAACCTGGTGTGTTACCTACTCGGCCACAGAGGTTATAAGAGTGGAGGACATAAATTAGGTACACTTACTTTTCATCAGATACGAATCTCCACAGATAGAGTTGTAGATAATGCAGATCTACTTGTACTTGTTGAAATCCGTAGCGACTAAACGTCTTCAGCCGAACGCACTCCAGTAACGTCTGAAATCAGAATACAAATACAGTCAACACTACAGAAAGGTGAAAATGAAAGCTGGGTCAGTATTCGCGTGGTCTGTGTCGTAGTATACCCATCCCATGTCCCCCATCAGATGGGCGAGAAGAGACACAATACTTCCCATTGGTGCTGGGTCAACACTAGAACACCAGAGATTGACCTGTTGAATTTATCCACCTTGAACACTTGTGGAGAAACTGAAAGCCCTTGAAGAGGTCTGATAGAGGGAATTTTAACTTCAGAGGTCATATCGTCCGAAAATGGAAGATTAAAGGAAAACAACATACGAGAAAGCCAGCCAGGAACTAACCTTATCTGTTAAGCCCAAAGTTCGCCTCGGGCGGGAATCGAACCCGCGACCGGGCCCTTAAGAGGTTGCTCAAAGTCTGTTATTTATTAGAAGGAGACAGTTTTGTGCTAAAAGTATTGTGTTCTCCCTGTTGGTTTAAAAAATATGTATGGTCGATCAGTTTAGACTAGTGTACTTACCTGTACCTGGGGTGCACCCAGTAGTACGTGTACCCGGGTAGCGATGAGATACCTCCTAGTGTACTTACCTGTACCCTGTACCTGGGGTGCACCCAGTAGTACGTGTACCCGGGTAGCGATGAGATAGGGATGAGATACCTCCTAGTGTACTTACCTGTACCTGGGGTGCACCCAGTAGTACGTGTACCCGGGTAGCGATGAGATACCTCCTAGTGTACTTACCTGTACCTGGGGTGCACCCAGGTAGCGATGAGATACCTCCTAGTGTACTTACCTGTACCTGGGGTGCACCCAGTAGTACGTGTACCCGGGTAGCGATGAGATACCTCCTAATGTACTTACCTGTACCCTGTACCTGGGGTGCACCCAGTAGTACGTGTACCCGGGTAGCGATGAGATACCTCCTAGTGTACTTACCTGTACCTGGGGTGCACCCAGGTAGCGATGAGATACCTCCTAGTGTACTTACCTGTACCTGGGGTGCACCCAGTAGTACGTGTACCCGGGTAGCGATGAGATACCTCCTAGTGTACTTACCTGTACCTGGGGTGCACCCAGGTAGCGATGAGATACCTCCTAGTGTACTTACCTGTACCTGGGGTGCACCCAGTAGTACGTGTACCCGGGTAGCGATGAGATACCTCCTTTTTTTTTTAGACCAAAAGGAACCATAAATCGAGTGATAATCATTACTTTTTAATACTTCGAAAATAAGGGCCAGTCTAGTGTACACACGGGGTTGACACTTTTCATTAGCCTCTCAATCAGCCCTAGGGTGCTTGCTCTCGACTAACATTCGGTTTTGGCTACAAACTTTTTACTGAACCTTTTTTTTAAGAGGTTTGACAGAGAGAACTGCAACTGCTATGGTCTTATCGTCCCGAAATCGAAGAGAGAAGGAAGACAGGATAGGAGAAAGCCAGCCGTTTCGAGAACGAACATTATCCCATCAGGATAAAATCCGCCCGGGGCGGGAATCGAACCCGCGGCCTAGCGGTTACAAGGCAGACGCACTAACAACTAAGCTAACTAGGCTGGCTTACTGAACCTTTGTTGTTTCTTTATCAAGGGAAATTTCAGGCTGGTATACTCCCTGTTTAAAGTCCCCCAGCCAGACTACAAATGCTAGTGTAAGTACCTACTACACAAATATTTAGAACACAAAAGTGTGCTACAACATGAACATTTACGCATTAGGTCTCTAAATATTCGTATGTAATTATTTATGTATTCTTCAAATAAATATTTCCAATTAAGTGTTCAGCCCAGTTTTCTGTCGGGTGATTTTCCATTGGGTTTTATTTTTTGTTAAATTTCTGAACTAAATGTGTGCTTTTCTCTGTGCTACTTCATTACCTTTTATGTTTAAGGTAGATACCTATTTTTATACGAATTAGTTTGTACCTAATTGGATGAGATAGCGATGAGATACCTCCTAGTGTACTTACCTGTACCTGGAGTGTACCCAGTAGTACGTGTACCCGGGTAGCGATGAGATAGGGATGAGATACCTCCTAGTGTACTTACCTGTACCTGGAGTGCACCCAGTAGTACGTGTACCCGGGTAGCGATGAGATAGGGATGAGATAATTATCTCCTAGTGTACTTACCTGTACCTGGAGTGTACCCAGTAGTACGTGTACCCGGGTAGCGATGAGATACCTCCTAGTGTACTTACCTGTACCTGGAAGTGGTCAAGGCGCTCGCCTGGTAAAGAGGAGGGCGTGGGTTCAATCCCAGCCGAGGTATGGAATTTTATCCTCAATATAATTTGAGACTTTGACCACAATGTTATAAGTAGCCTACTGCTGGAGTAAAGGGACTTTTCAGTCCTATGCGAGCAGTATAAATAAGCACTATTATTATTATTATTACCTACTTCTACTCTTTTCTTTAAGTGGGTCAAAAATAAACCAACACAGTCACTTTATTGGTTTATGTGCTTAGCTAACTTTTCTTACCTTCAAGCTGAGTGTAACTAGTGACGTCACAATACTACTCCTATCCAACGTGACGTCACTGAATATATCCACACGGTCCGAGAACAGTTTGCTGATGGCTAGAGTGTGTGACGTCATCATATTACTCGCTCCTCCCGTGCTGGCTCCGTGCAGACTCCATGCCCCTCCACCTGAAATATTAAACAGTTGACACACTGAGAAAAAGCTATGGTTTCGGAAGCCCAATCGAGTGACTGGGTTCCAGAACTCTCATATATCAGGAGCATTCCGACACCCTAAATCAGGGGAAATAACCCAATAATAGAGTTCTTCCCTCCCCTCCATGCCCCTCCACCTGAAATATTAAACAGTTGACACACTGAGAAAAAGCTATGGTTTCGGAAGCCCAATCGAGTGACTGGGTTCCGGAACTCTCATATATCAGGAGCATTCCGACACCCTAAATCAGGGGAAATAACCCAATAATAGAGTTCTTCCCTCCTAAGTCTCCTCGAACTTTTGGAACCCTAGCAGTAATGTTTTCTCCGTAAAGTTCCATTTATTTTTAAATGTGTACCTAAATCAGTAAAAAAATAATAATCATTGAGGGGTATAGGTACCCATTCTCATGGTTTAAAATAAAGTTCCATTTATTTTTAAATGTGTACCTAAATCAGTAAAAACAATAATCATTGAGGGGTATAGGTACCCATTCTCATGGTTTAAAATAACTTTGTTGAGAATGGGGAGTTCCGTTACTAAAAGATTAGCAGGTTGCCCGTGCTTCACGGCAAGTTGATCAAATCTGGAGAATATCAATTTCCTAAAAATCCTCCTTTGTTTATTGAACATCTAGATATCTAGAACATAATAAAGATATTCCTAGCAAATTTCAGCTTACCTAGGTGTTGGGTAGTGTTTGAATGGATCTCACTTTTATAAATAGTAAAATTAATAAAATATGGATTAAAAGAAAGATGAACTTACCTGTACCTGGGGTGCACCCAGTAGTACGTGTACCCGGGTAGCGATGAGATACCTCCTAGTGTACTTACCTGTACCTGGGGTGCACCCAGTAGTACGTGTACCTGGGTAGCGATGAGATACCTCCTAGTGTACTTACCTGTACCTGGGGTGCACCCAGTAGTACGTGTACCTGGGTAGCGATGAGATACCTCCTAGTGTACTTACCTGTACCTGGGGTGCACCCAGTAGTACGTGTACCTGGGTAGCGATGAGATACCTCCTAGTGTACTTACCTGTACCTGGGGTGCACCCAGTAGTACGTGTACCTGGGTAGCGATGAGATACCTCCTAGTGTACTTACCTGTACCTGGGGTGCACCCAGTAGTACGTGTACCTGGGTAGCGATGAGATACCTCCTAGTGTACTTACCTGTACCTGGGGTGCACCCAGTAGTACGTGTACCTGGGTAGCGATGAGATACCTCCTAGTGTACTTACCTGTACCTGGGGTGCACCCAGTAGTACGTGTACCTGGGTAGCGATGAGATACCTCCTAGTGTACTTACCTGTACCTGGGGTGCACCCAGTAGTACGTGTACCTGGGTAGCGATGAGATACCTCCTAGTGTACTTACCTGTACCTGGGGTGCACCCAGTAGTACGTGTACCTGGGTAGCGATGAGATACCTCCTAGTGTACTTACCTGTACCTGGGGTGCACCCAGTAGTACGTGTACCTGGGTAGCGATGAGATACCTCCTAGTGTACTTACCTGTACCTGGGGTGCACCCAGTAGTACGTGTACCTGGGTAGCGATGAGATACCTCCTAGTGTACTTACCTGTACCTGGGGTGCACCCAGTAGTACGTGTACCTGGGTAGCGATGAGATACCTCCTAGTGTACTTACCTGTACCTGGGGTGCACCCAGTAGTACGTGTACCTGGGTAGCGATGAGATACCTCCTAGTGTACTTACCTGTACCTGGGGTGCACCCAGTAGTACGTGTACCTGGGTAGCGATGAGATACCTCCTAGTGTACTTACCTGTACCTGGGGTGCACCCAGTAGTACGTGTACCTGGGTAGCGATGAGATACCTCCTAGTGTACTTACCTGTACCTGGGGTGCACCCAGTAGTACGTGTACCTGGGTAGCGATGAGATACCTCCTAGTGTACTTACCTGTACCTGGGGTGCACCCAGTAGTACGTGTACCTGGGTAGCGATGAGATACCTCCTAGTGTACTTACCTGTACCTGGGGTGCACCCAGTAGTACGTGTACCTGGGTAGCGATGAGATACCTCCTAGTGTACTTACCTGTACCTGGGGTGCACCCAGTAGTACGTGTACCTGGGTAGCGATGAGATACCTCCTAGTGTACTTACCTGTACCTGGGGTGCACCCAGTAGTACGTGTACCTGGGTAGCGATGAGATACCTCCTAGTGTACTTACCTGTACCTGGGGTGCACCCAGTAGTACGTGTACCTGGGTAGCGATGAGATACCTCCTAGTGTACTTACCTGTACCTGGGGTGCACCCAGTAGTACGTGTACCTGGGTAGCGATGAGATACCTCCTAGTGTACTTACCTGTACCTGGGGTGCACCCAGTAGTACGTGTACCTGGGTAGCGATGAGATACCTCCTAGTGTACTTACCTGTACCTGGGGTGCACCCAGTAGTACGTGTACCTGGGTAGCGATGAGATACCTCCTAGTGTACTTACCTGTACCTGGGGTGCACCCAGTAGTACGTGTACCTGGGTAGCGATGAGATACCTCCTAGTGTACTTACCTGTACCTGGGGTGCACCCAGTAGTACGTGTACCTGGGTAGCGATGAGATACCTCCTAGTGTACTTACCTGTACCTGGGGTGCACCCAGTAGTACGTGTACCTGGGTAGCGATGAGATACCTCCTAGTGTACTTACCTGTACCTGGGGTGCACCCAGTAGTACGTGTACCTGGGTAGCGATGAGATACCTCCTAGTGTACTTACCTGTACCTGGGGTGCACCCAGTAGTACGTGTACCTGGGTAGCGATGAGATACCTCCTAGTGTACTTACCTGTACCTGGGGTGCACCCAGTAGTACGTGTACCTGGGTAGCGATGAGATACCTCCTAGTGTACTTACCTGTACCTGGGGTGCACCCAGTAGTACGTGTACCTGGGTAGCGATGAGATACCTCCTAGTGTACTTACCTGTACCTGGGGTGCACCCAGTAGTACGTGTACCTGGGTAGCGATGAGATACCTCCTAGTGTACTTACCTGTACCTGGGGTGCACCCAGTAGTACGTGTACCTGGGTAGCGATGAGATACCTCCTAGTGTACTTACCTGTACCTGGGGTGCACCCAGTAGTACGTGTACCTGGGTAGCGATGAGATACCTCCTAGTGTACTTACCTGTACCTGGGGTGCACCCAGTAGTACGTGTACCTGGGTAGCGATGAGATACCTCCTAGTGTACTTACCTGTACCTGGGGTGCACCCAGTAGTACGTGTACCTGGGTAGCGATGAGATACCTCCTAGTGTACTTACCTGTACCTGGGGTGCACCCAGTAGTACGTGTACCTGGGTAGCGATGAGATACCTCCTAGTGTACTTACCTGTACCTGGGGTGCACCCAGTAGTACGTGTACCTGGGTAGCGATGAGATACCTCCTAGTGTACTTACCTGTACCTGGGGTGCACCCAGTAGTACGTGTACCTGGGTAGCGATGAGATACCTCCTAGTGTACTTACCTGTACCTGGGGTGCACCCAGTAGTACGTGTACCTGGGTAGCGATGAGATACCTCCTAGTGTACTTACCTGTACCTGGGGTGCACCCAGTAGTACGTGTACCTGGGTAGCGATGAGATACCTCCTAGTGTACTTACCTGTACCTGGGGTGCACCCAGTAGTACGTGTACCTGGGTAGCGATGAGATACCTCCTAGTGTACTTACCTGTACCTGGGGTGCACCCAGTAGTACGTGTACCTGGGTAGCGATGAGATACCTCCTAGTGTACTTACCTGTACCTGGGGTGCACCCAGTAGTACGTGTACCTGGGTAGCGATGAGATACCTCCTAGTGTACTTACCTGTACCTGGGTGCACCCAGTAGTACGTGTACCCGGGTAGCGATGAGATACCTCCTAGTGTACTTACCTGTACCTGGAGTGTACCCAGTAGTACGTGTACCCGGGTAGCGATGAGATACCTCCTAGTGTACTTACCTGTACCTGGGGTGCACCCAGTAGTACGTGTACCTGGGTAGCGATGAGATACCTCCTAGTGTACTTACCTGTACCTGGGGTGCACCCAGTAGTACGTGTACCCGGGTAGCGATGAGATACCTCCTAGTGTACTTACCTGTACCTGGGGTGCACCCAGTAGTACGTGTACCCGGGTAGCGATGAGATAGGGATGAGATACCTCCCAGGGTACGTTGGGAGGAGTCGGAACTACGCGAGGTGGAACGTGGGACTTCCTCGAATAGGGAACCCACCTGTGAATATAGATTAGAGAATTAGCATCGCACACCCAGATTCAAGAAGAAAATTACATATGACCCTAAAACATAGGGTGCACCCTGTATGGAAAACGATGAGGGTTGTTGGGTCAAATACAATGAAATATTCTATTTCTTGATGGAAGACTCAGTAACTTTGTGAAGTTCCATAACAATAGATGTAAAAGAAAATATTGTCATCCAACATACACAATGAAGCCAAAATTCAAATCAATCCGACGAGTAGAGGTGGCTCTAAATTTAGTTACAAAATTTGACTCAAACAATCAGAAGAGGTCTCAAACTAAGTAAAACCATGTGTATTGTTTTGTACAAAGCTTCTGGTACCTGAGATCAATCAATGTGATTTCTCAATATTTAGCCTTAAGATACCAGGCTATTAATTGATTAAAACCATGTAAAAATAGTGTAGTGTTTAATTTCGTAGCAATGAAACGACTGCTACACTGGACTCAAGTGGTCTGTGTCGTAGCATGCCCATCCCGTAGTATGCCTCTCATCAGATGGGCGAGAGTAGACACAATACTTCCCATTTAGGTGCTGGGTCAACACGAGGACAGCAGAAAGCAACCCGTTGAAATATTTGCAATCGAAAAAAAGAGTACAAATTTTTATCGATGGTGGGAATCGAACGCGGGACCTTCTTACCTGATTATCAACCAGTGTAAGCTCTTCTATAATTCTTTTCATGACAGCTCTTACATTCCGGGGTTCGATTCCATGTAGCCAATCCTTCGCCTCAACACTCTTCCTTAACATTTGAGATATAATCTGGAATGGGGAGTAGAAAAAGTTAGCGTTTATGATATATGATTTGACAAATACGAAAAATATTCTTAATATTTTCAACAGAATCTGACAATAAAAAGTCGAAGGGACTTTAAAGGTTTGGACTCAGATAGAGGGAACTGTAACAACAGAGGTCATATTGTCCTCGAAAGCGAAAAGAGAAGGAAGACAGGATAGGAGAAAACCAGCCGTTCCGAGAACGAATCTTAACTGTTCCAGATAAAGTGCACTCTGGGTAGGAATCGATCCCGCGGCCTAGCGCTCATAAGGCATTAATACGCAACAAATTTAGCACGAAATACATATTTTTGGTATGTATTCTATGAATGGGGGTACATCCCAACAAAAATAGACAGGACATTTTATTAAAGTTAAAAAGAAAGTGGAAAAAAAAGGAAATTGCTTCTTTTTTGTACTACCTATTATTGTTTGTTATACCCATGTTTGTTCTGTCTTATTGAAAAATAAAGTTAATTATCATTTTGAAAAAAAAAAAAAAAAAAAAAAAAAAAAAAAAAAAAAAAATTTTCTTTTTTTTTTTTTTTTTTTTTTTTTTTTTTTTTTTCACCGACAAATCGACTGGTGCCACTTTAAAAACTACCCGATCCACAGTTGAAGAGTTACGGGTTCGAAACTCGGTAAATTCAATTCAAATTGTAAATTTTATCCCAATCCCCC
>NW_007379331.1:3661-8225 GCF_000475195.1 Diaphorina citri | reverse complement strand
TGTACTTACCTGTACCTGGGGTGCACCCAGTAGTACGTGTACCCGGGTAGCGATGAGATACCTCCTAGTGTACTTACCGAGGTGCTGGGTCAACACGAGAACACCAGAAAGTAACCCGTTGAAATATTTGCAATCGAAAATCGAGTTCAAATTTTTGTCGATGGTGGGATTCGAACCCGGGACTTTCCGCATGGCAAGCAAGCGCGTTACCACTGGACTAACCGTGCCCTTTGTTTTTAACATCGATAATGCCGTCATTGGGGTAGTGGTCAAGATACTCGCCTAGTAACCAAGAGGACGCCAGTTCAAATCCCTCAAAAATTCCAAATAAAAGGCAAAAAAAAAGACTCTGCCGGCAGTTCAACCTGGTGTGTTACCTACTCGGCCACAGAGGTTGCTTCAGTTCAGTTAACCCATTGGTACTTCCCAGGTTATAAGTTAACCCATTACTCACCAGGTTGGTCACATGGTGTCTCTCATACTCCTGACACATCTTACACAGTATTAGTAACAGTGTTAGAGGCGGAGTGCCAGTAGGGTTAGCTTGGTCGGTAAAGTCTAGAGCTGTAGAGTTGATATGATGTAGAAGGGCTACCACCAGACCTTCCCGTACAGAGTCTACACAGAAATGTTCGAGGAACTTGCGATTCTTCAGCGACGAGGCGAATCCGATTTCTGGCTGTAGGAAAAGCTGAAAAGAGAGAAGTAGCATTAGTTGAATAGTTACTATACGGAATCAGAGTGAATGGAAAATTAATGAGTTTTCCCGTCAATTTGTTGAAAAAATGCGTTGTTTTGAACATGTATTGATCTACAGACAAACGAATCTACCTCGCCAAACTTGGCCAACCTATGTAGTTTGATTACCGCTCGGGGTGGATTTTATCGTTAAAAAAAAAAAAAAATATTTTAGCCGATTTTATCCAGTCCTTCTTCTCTTCGATTTCGGGACAATAAGACCTTAACAGTTACAGTTCCCTCTGTCAAACCTCTTGAACCAAGAGTCTAACCAAGGTTTAATCTAGGTACATATTTCGGTTTTGACATATTATAGGTTCTATTAAATTTATGCATTTTATGAACTCAGTAATCTCACTAGACAGTGGAATGAGTGGCATCAACTCAGTGGATAGTGTATTCTATCCACTATCATTAGTGGGTGACTGTGTTAGTTTGGTGGAATTAGTGGACATCAACTTACCATCAAGTCCTGCAGTACAGCCTTCACCTTCTCCACTATAGCAACGCCTAGTGGCATCAACTCAGTGGATAGTGTATTCTGTCCACTATCATCAGTGGGTGACTGTGTTAGTTTAGTGGAATTAGTGGACATCAACTTACCATCAAGTCCTGCAGTACAGCCTTCACCTTCTCCACTATAGCAACGCCTAGTGGCATCAACTCAGTGGATAGTGTATTCTATCCACTATTATTAGTGGGTGACTGGGTTAGTTTGGTGGAATTAGTGGACATCAAATTACCATCAAGTCCTGCAGCAACCGGAGCCCTACTTGATCCGCCTAACTCGCTTCGCTGCCTTAGTCGATCATAAGAATTATAAAAGTTATCTTGAGAGCTGTAATTTTTTGCAGCTTCCCTGAAAAAATTTACATTTCCAACCTGAGTCTATCTGCGTTGACATTTCGCTTGTCTCCAGTCATAACAGGAGCTTTCGCTGTCTCTTCTCGTCCCTACTCCTCTTGTTCGAACGCAAGCGCTCTTGCTTAGAATTGACGAAGGCGTATTTCACCGTCGAGACCGCGTGGCCGGCTTAGCTACGGGCCGCCGATCGCGAGAGTTCGTAATTTCGATGGCGTTGGGGTCTAAATCCGTGGCCTTATCGTATGAAAAACCATTACATCGGAGAGCGTGGATACTTACCCCCAGCCTAGGCTCTAGGCGTTTTGTTTCGTTATCTGCGCTGTCACCAAATAAATAATTTCAATGCTTTATGTCTTCGACCTTGTTTTCCGTTCAACGGAGCATGAAAAAACATGATGGATAATACCACCACCACACACCAGAGCGCGCGCGCGCGCAAAAAAAAAAAAAAAAAAAAAAAAAAAAAAAAAAATTTTTTTTTTTAATTATAATTAAAATTTTTTTTTTTTTTTTTTTTTTTTTTTACAATGAACTTATTTCCTTAACTCTATTTAAAACACTGAACTTGAGCTTGGTGTTTGGAGGCCTAAGCTTCAGGAGGTTCGACCTAAACAAATGAATGGTTAGGGACCCGGGCTTGTATCGATAACTAGTTGAGGACGCGACAAACAAAGTAGTGTCTTGTATCAAGACTTCGGACCCAATTCGACCGAAACAAAGCCAAGTTTAGAAGTTACAACTTGGTAAGCAGACACTACAAGTTGACATCTCTTTCCTTTAGTTGTAATCTACCTTATTCTTTTACAATGCGCGCGATGTAGTCGTTCTTGTTGTAGAGTATCTTTTTTTCCCGTTCTCAATGCTTGGCAAAAAAAAAAATTTTTTTTTTTGTTTGTTTTTTTTTTTTTTTTGTTACTTCACAAAAGTGGCGGCAAAAATAAAGCATCGTTACTTGGTTGACGATCGTAACCTGCGTATACCAGACACAGCATCCCGTAGGGCGCGGTAGCGGGCATCGATGACGGAGGAGCGCGCGTAGTCTAGCCGCGGCTGCTTTCTCCGTGTTTATGAGGTGTAAATCGCACGACCCAGTTTGTGCTCTTTGCCGTTCTTTCATTGGGCAACTTGTATAAACGTTTAGCTTTTAGCTCAAGTGTAAAAAGA
This sequence comes from Diaphorina citri, assembly GCF_000475195.1. Lineage (NCBI taxonomy): Eukaryota > Metazoa > Arthropoda > Insecta > Hemiptera > Psyllidae > Diaphorina > Diaphorina citri. The sequence goes on along the minus strand of NW_007379331.1, from coordinate 5,459 downwards.
CAGCTACCACCCTAAGCTTGGCCCTGAAAGCGTACCGGTTCGTTCGCGCAATTGGTGAGACCGTGATTGCGCACGGGAGAAGCAAAAATTGTACCTAGTTACGGCAGTAAGCCCCAGTGCATCCAGTTGCTATGGAGCGCGCGATCATTCGCCGGTTCTCCTGCGTCAACGTTTAGCGAGTTTTTTAAGGCTTTATGCCGTTGTCCGTTTTCTTTTTTCTGGAGGTAGCGGCCGTCAAGTTGGCACCACCCAATGGCATGAGCCGGTGGTCTCCGAACGAAGCTCAAGTCAAGTGGTAACCCATGGAAGGGTCCAAATATGTCAATGGTCGCGGCGTAATGAGTGGTCCCAACCAGTGTACCACAGAGAGTATCTGAGGACGTGTAGAATGGTGTCATAATATTCGTCACAATCTCCGCTCACGGTCATCCCAATCGAACCGAGCCCTTAGATCTCCGACACTCCAACTATACTACATCTTCCCGATGGTGGTCTGAAGGGCATGTCTCAGATTGTGTCTTTACAAGCTCCTTGAACGGCTAAGAAGTCGCGCGGCTCCGGCTTAGGCTAAAGACCGACATCCTTTTCGACTTTTCTAGTCTCTCTCATCCGTAATCAACTCTATTCCAATGATACTGCCTTAGTCTCACTCTACCTTTTAATTACTCCAAAAGGGCAGTTTAAACAACTTTTTACGCAACAAAACTTGTACATTTGTAATCTAGATTGTCTGTTTGTGCTTATGATGAGGCGGTTTGAACCGCGGTTGATACATAAAACTAATGGCGAGCCCCACCTAAAAATAGCAGATTTTTTTTTTTTTTATAAAGTCGGCTAAAATAGGTCAGGAAGAAGAGAAGCTAAAGCCCTGTAATTCTGGATTGCCTCAATGTGCAAGGGCGAGACAAGTTGTGGAGAACTTGGTTCTTCAGATTGTTCCAAACTTAGATCCATCGTATAAGAGCCAAAAACTGTATAATATCCAAGATAATTTAAAATACCGTAAAATGACTTTGAGTCATTTCAAGTGATGTCTGTCACCCTTACGTCACCCGTAGTTGAGTCGCACCTATGCTGCGACCATAAGATGTAGGTGATAACGTAATCACCCACTGGACACAATCAACCACCTTAATCACTGTGGTTGAAGGCGTGTGATGGTTCAGGACGTTCATCGTCCGACAGTGGAAGAGGTCGATATTCCGGTTCGCGGATCACCGGAGTGTGAGTCGACCTATGCGACATAAGCACAGTGATAGTAGCGTGAGCCACTGAGCAGCAAAGCTAAAGTCACGCCTTAGTCACCCTGTAGTTGAATGGGTACGGTGTTCAGGCACGTCACGGTCGAAGGTCACACCGCAGCGCCCCGCGGATCACCCGTAGTGAGTACCCTATGCACGTAAGGACAGGTGAGTTGTAGTGAAGCGAGTCACCGCACTGGGACACAATCGAAACCACGGTTAGATCACCTGTGATGTTGAATGGTAGGTTCCAAGGACGTCATGTCGGAAGTGACAGAGTGCGCTGATATCCGTTCGGATCTCACCGTAGTTTGAGTCACCTCGATCAGCGAGTAAGAGCAGGTGATAGCGTCAGATCACCCACTCGACACGAACATCAAACCACCTTAATCACTGTAGTTGCAATGCGTAGTTCGAGAGTCATGTCGGAAGTGAAAGAGGTCGATATCGTTGCCGACACCGTAGTTGAGTCACTATCACATAGAGACAGTGATTAGTAAATCACCCACTGACACAAATCAGAACCACCTTAATTAGAGCGAGAGTTGTTGTTTGTT
>NW_007379331.1:0-329 GCF_000475195.1 Diaphorina citri | reverse complement strand
TTTTTTTTTTTTTTTTTTTTTTTTTTTTTTTTTTTAAAAAAAAAAATTAATATTAATTTTAAAAAAAAAAAAAAAAAAAAAAAAAAATGTTACTTGAATAAAGGAATTGAGATAAATTTTGTGACTTGAACTCGAACCACAAACCTCCGGATTCGAAGTCCTCCAAGCTGGATTTGTTTACTTACCAATCCCTGGGCCCGAACATAGCTATTGATCAACTCCTGCGCTGTTTGTTTCATCACAGAACATAGTTCTGAAGCCTGGGTTAAGCTGGCTTTGTTTCGGTTCAAATCTTCAATGTTGAACCATTCGTCTGTGATGTTCAACTG
>NW_007379330.1:57290-57640 GCF_000475195.1 Diaphorina citri | reverse complement strand
GAATCTCCTCTTCTGACTTTGAATCTTCTGATTTTATTCCTCATTGTTTTGAGACTGCTGTCGAGTGATTTAGGTAAGTTTTCATAGTTTTTCACCCTCTTCATGTGTGTTCCTATCTAACAGTTCCTTTAATAGTGGTTACCTATCTAGCTATAAAACCGTCGATTGTGTGGTCAATAAAGAAGGGTCAATGCGGTCAATAAATACATTGATCCTGAAAGCAATTTGATTTTGATATGCTTCTGTAATTAAAAATTAAAAGAAGGAGTTTCTTCTCTTGTTAGTGGATGTGTCAAAAACCTCAAACTGTTTTTTTTTTTTTTTTTTTTTTTTTTTTTTGGTTTTTCTTT
>NW_007379330.1:44751-56876 GCF_000475195.1 Diaphorina citri | reverse complement strand
AGGGAACTGTAACTGCTATGGTCTTACCGTCCCGAAAATCGAAGAGAGAAGGAAGACAGGAAAGGAGAAAGCCAGCCGTTCCGAGAACGAACATTATCCCATCAGGATAAAATCTGCCCCGGGCGGGATTCGAACCCACGGCCTAGCGCTTACAAGGCAGACGCACTACCAACTAAGCTAACTAGGCTGGCAAAGGCAGAAGCTTTGGTTGAAAAAAGAAATGCTTTTTTTAATATTCAACCAACAACCAATTGAAGTGGCCCCAAATATGCCAAAATATTAGGTACACTAACCAAATTACCAACAACCCAAGTCAATAGAAAAAGCTGATTGCCAAATGGGAAAAAAATCAATAAAGAAGTAGATAGCATATAAATTCAGCAATAAAAATAATATTTTTGTAAATTCTACGTGACCTACTGGGTCTCTTCAATGTCAAGGGTCCAGAGGTAAGGTAATCAGGAGGTCGAGGGTTTGATTTCTTTCGATAGATACCTATTGATAGGTACTCGTTGGTAGCTAGACTAACTAGTAATAAATTAGTTAGTTATCTTTTCTTGAAAACATTTCTTACTTCACTAATTTCACATATTATTTGAGAAACTGTTCAATAAATAATTAATAATAAGAGCTGAATTTAATTTTATTAATTTCTCAAAAGCCCATAAGCGTTTCAATTTTCACCCGAGGAGAACTTTTTCCTAAATACTCGTAGATAAAGTTCGTTCTCAGAAAGACTGGCTTTCTCCTATACTGCTTTCCTTCACTTCTCCTTTCGCTTTCCCTATAACAACACAGCAGTTACAGGTCCCTCTATCAAACCTCTTAAAAAAGTCCATCCCAAATTGAGAAGAAAAAGAAAACAGCGGTGAAACACTCTTGAAAAAATATTCATAGTTTCTACCCTTTGGTCACCGAAGAGGCTCAAGTTAGTTGATGGTATACCTAAGTATATGGCATGAACCAAAGCAAACCATTGGCAATTCAGTGGATGTACCAAACAACAGTATCAAACCATTCTTTCCACTGACAGCACCACATGGACTTCTTACTCGTCTCAGTTTGAATCCTGCTAGAATCCTAAAATATTCCGCGTTCGAGAGTGTCTGAAACATTTTCAATTTTTACTATTTTTTTAAGTTGAATTAATTTTTAAAGGTGGATCAATAGAAAAGTTTCGATTGTCCAAAGTTTACCTCTAAAAAATGATTTACCTCTCTAAAACAAATCAATATACATAGCACCTTTGTAAGTAGTTAGGTAAGTGAGTTTTTTAAGTTAGCAAAATTTGAAAAAGATGATCTGTAGGTACGTTTTATGTGCATAAAGGCCTAATAACGTAACTTTTAAATCATTCATATTAATAGGTAGAAGATACCTACGCTTTTTAGTGCCTATCAAACCAATGATATAATGATAAATTTACCGGTGTCGTTTCAATAAACAATAACTAAGTATACTTAATTTTAACTAAAAATCCCGTGTTATAACTGGATTTTTTTTTATTAATTCAATCCTTTGATTTTCAATACCTACCTACAGATACAATTTGAATAAACGTTTATTAGATAAAATAGTAAAATGATTTTGAGAATAAAGACCACATTTGGTTATTCGACGGAAACTCCAAGGACTTTTACGATATAAACGGGTTAAAAAAGAACCAAAAGTAAACAATGAACTTAACTTGAATCTCTTTTCGCCTAAACTTGATCTGTCTAATAACTTGACCTGTTTTCAACCAAATAACTTGACCGTCTTGCAACTTTACCAAGATTTCTGAATCTCCTCTTCTGACTTTGAATCTTCTGATTTTATTCCTCATTGTTTTGAGACTGCTGTCGAGTGATTTAGGTAAGTTTTCATAGTTTTTCACCCTCTTCATGTGTGTGCCTATCTAACAGTTCCTTTAATAGTGGTCACCTATCTAGCTATAAAACCGTCGATTGTGCGGTCAATAAAGAAGGGGTAGGTAAAAATACATTGATCCTGAAAGCAATTTGATTTTGACCTCGTAAACCACAGTGCATTACGTATTTCTGTGATTGATTTAGCAATAGTTAAAGAATGCCGAATGAAAATATGCCTACCTACCTACCTACCTACCTACCATCAGTCTTACTACCTACCTGGTGATGAATTGATAATGCTCATCGCTCCAATTACCTGAATCCGTAACTCACGATTTATTTATGCCATCGAATTATCATTGCTCAACCTGCAACCAGAAATGTGTAGGTACACATCTACACATTGGTATACCTACAGATAAATATACATAAGTTGGTAATACGAGTACAAACATAATTGTTTCATCTACTTACTTATCAATACAAAAACCTATTCCTGGATTAGTGAAGTACCTAAACAGAGTCTGTTATAATATACCTACTTAGTAGCAATAGAAACATACTCAATAAATAAAGTATAGGTACCTACTTACCTACCCAATAAAGTAAATTTATTTATTTATTTGACCTCACTTACTTGGTCAATCAGTTGCCTACTTTTTCCACTTTTGGATTTATTTTCTGGACATCATAAGTACCTGATACCTAGATATTTTCCAGGATATTATAGTTTGATATCATAATGATATACCTAGTTGCTTCTTTTGAAAGACAAGTTGTTTCTTTTGTCAGAGTTTACTCGAGCAACTTGTCAGCAAAAGAAGTCGACAGAGTGAAATTGTTATACCTGCAGCATTTGACATGAATATCTCACATACCTACACCTTCCTACAACAAGTGAAGTTTCTACAGAAGTAGGTGCAGACTACTTACTTATCTTCTAAAAGTGGTTACTTGTAACGCATTGTAATATGTATCTTGAAAAGAACACATGAATTGAATATAAGTACACTTGTCTACATAGAATGTAAGTAATTGTAAATACACTACATATATCTGATGTAAACAAGTGCTTATTATTGTGATTAAAAAATTAATCAAGCAAGTAATTGTTACTAATTGTTCTTTAAGATTTAGATCAATGAAAGTTAACACTATGAACAATATTCTTTGAACAAACAAGAACCTAATTATTATCATTAGGTACGCCCAATAAAGTATTTTTTTTTTTTTTCTTTTTTTAGACCTCACTTGCTTGGTCAATCAGTTGCCTACTTTTTCCACTTTTGGATTTATTTTCTGAACATCATAAGTACCTGATACCTAGATATTTTCCAGGATAGTTTGATACCATAATGATATACCTAGTTGCTTCTTTTGAAAGACAAGTTAAGTTGTTTCTTTTATCGGAGTTTACTCGGGCAACTTGTCAGCAAAAGAAGTCGACAGAGTGAAATTGTTATACCTGCAGCATTTAACATGAATATCTCACATACCTACACCTACCTACAACAAGTGAAGTTTCTACAGAAGTACAGATGTACAGACTACTTACTTATCTTCTAAAAGTGGTTACCTGTAACGCATTGTAATATGTATCTTGAAAAGAACACATGAACTGAAAATAAGTACACTTGTCTACATAAAATGTAAGCAATTGTAAATACACTACATATCTATGTAAACAAGTGCTTATTATTGTGATTAAAAAATTAATCAAGCAAGTAATTGTTACTAATTGTTCTTTAAGATTTAGTAGATCAATGAAAGTTAACACTATGAACAATATTCTTTGAACAAACAAGAACCTAATTATTATCATTAGGTATTAGGTACGTACTATCCAAAGTGATAAAAGAAATTTGCATACAAAATTTTCAAGTCATCACGAGAGCTTTCTAAAAGAAAATGTTGGGGGACTTGATCATTTTATACAGGTAGGTAGTCCCAGTAGTGTTATTTGCTAAGACTTTGGATTCATAACAGATGGGTCAGCGGTTTGAACTCCAGTAGTGACATAAGTAACGCGGTTGCTTGCCATGCAGAAGGTCCCGGGTTCGAATCCCACCATCGACAAAAATTTTTACTCGTTTTTCGATTGCACATATGTGGGTGGTCTCTATTTTCTTATGAAATAGGAATCCACAAAAAGAAGATGTGTGAATATTTTGAGAGCCCAGGTCGGTTTTGCATGTTTAAGCACATGGGTCAACGTAAATATAAGTTTTGCTTTTATTTGCAAACAGAAAATTGCCTCAGCATTCGCTCACGTTTCATCCAAATTCTGCTTACTCTCGACGTTGCTTAACCTCGGTACTCCAAAAGGAATCAGGCCAGTCGGTGTAGACATTGATCAGACATAAAACTAGTTTGGAATCATCGAACTCTTCAATATTAATCATCAAATTCTTATCTCTTTAGTGACTAATTTAGGTATGGGAAATTGGTGATTTGTATCATAAAACAAGTTTGCCAACACTTCGATCAAATAACATACAATTTAATCTTGCTTTCAAATTAGTCTGAGTCTGAGTTGAAATAAATAAAGCGCTTCCATAGCCAAGTTCCTCACTACTATTAAAAAACTGGACCAATAAAAATACCTATAATCTCTATACAAATGTACCTCTATATCTAACTCTATGTATAGGTAAATGTATATACCTCTACCTTCATGCATAAATGGTCCAAAAAATCTGCACTGATTTAATCAAATTGGATTTCAGTTTCGAAAAAAAATATGTGTAGGTACCTGAAAATTAAGGAATGCAGGTCAACCTAACTGATTCAATAACTTTTGGCAAAAATAAATTGTACCTACCTTTATTTTACCTTAAATGGAAATTCAAACGGTCGGTAATTGGAGCTTGGTAAAGAAAGAAATATCAGAAACCATTTTTGAAGGACTTTAATTACATTTTCTTTTAAAATTCAACGAAAAAATAATAATGAAAATGGACGACTGCTTCTCAACAAAGACTTGGAAAAAATTCTTCAGAATGTGACAAATGAACATCGCAAACCCTATGATTATAAATCAGGAAATCTTGAAGAATAACTCCTATGTCTATATCCGTTGGAAACATAAATACTTAATCATATAAATATTATGTAATTTATTGTAATTTTCTTCCTCATATAGGCAGTAGCCTAACTGAGGATGTTACAAAACTGATTTTCAAAGGTCTTGCTAAAGGTCCATTCGCATTTTAAAAATGCGCTGAAGTTTTTCTCTCTTCATATTATGTTTGTAAGTGTTAGAATGGTATTTCAAATCGTTAGATGTGTTGATAAATGAATTTCATTGCTAGCCTGAGGATGTTACAAAACTGATTTTCAAAGGTCTTGCTAAAGGTCCATTCGCATTTTAAAAATGCGCTGAAGTTTTTCTCTCTTCATATGTTTGTAAGTGTTAGAATGGTATTTCAAATCGTTAGATGTGTTGATAAATGAATTTTATTGCTAGCTGAGCTAAGATGGTTTTTGATAACAATAGGTAAAATAGACAATAGTTGGTCCGTCCTTGTCTCAATGACTGAAATATCATTGCCTTCATAGACAATCTTACAAATTGATTTGAATGGCACGACGTTCTTAAGGTGTAATTGAAAGTGTGCTTTCTGCTTCTTCACAGACTGCCATTATCAGACATAGCGACAAAAACTAAATTAATTTCTCACTTCGGAAATTCATTAGTCTTGTTCGTTCCACTTTTTATTGCCTTTAGGAGACAATGTGCTCTCAAATGCATTACGAATATCTAACATTGACATCGTTGCTGAGGTGATAACAGAGGTAATACATTTGCAACCGCCGCATGTTGTGACACACATTAGAAAACCACTTTTTATTGAACTGATTGTTTGGCTCAAAAATCAGGAGGTTAAGGAAAGAATTGTTATACCATTGCTTCCACGCACGTGACCAGACCCTTTCATGTCTTGTGACCGATTGGAAAAACTTGGTTGGGGAATAATATAATAAATAATGAACTCTTGATTGGAAGATAATCACTAGGCGAGGATAACGTCGGAAGTGTTCTCTACCACCTAACCCTTAGAGTTCCATTATTATGGGGTCAAATAAATGAGGATAAAATTGCATGCCTCGATTTCATCGCACCCACGCCCTCCTGTTTACCAGGCGAGCGTCTTGACCACTACACCACCGAGGCATGATACATATGAGATGGTTTTTGATAACAATAGGTAAAATAGACAATAGTTGGTCCGTCCTTGTCTCAATGACTGAAATATCATTGCCTTCATAGACAAGCTTACAAATTGATTTGAATGGCACGACGTTCTTAAGGTGTAATTGAAAGTGTGCTTTCTGCTTCTCTCAGACTGCCATTATCAGACATAGCGACAAAAACTAAATTAATTTCTCACTTCGGAAATTCATTAGTCCTGTTCGTTCCACTTTTTATTGCCTTTAGGAGACAATGTGCTCTCAAATGCATTACGAACATCTAACATTGACATCGTTGCTGAGGACATAACAGAGGTACCTAATACATTTGCAACCGCCGCATGCGTTGTGACACACATTAGAAAACCACTTTTTATTGAACTGGCTGTTTGGCTCAAAAACCGATTCCGTATCTTCATGAGACGGGTCAGTGCATGGTCGATTATTATCTGGATCGATCTTTGAACAAATGAACTACTTATGAGAAACCCAAAACTTGTATTTACTTCCAGGTTAAAGGTGTACTTCAGGAGGTTAAGGACCGAATTTGCAAGTGATGAGTCAACTTGCAAGAGTACACTAAACTTTAGTTCTCTCCCCAACATGAAATATCTTGAAGACCGCATTCTTGAAGTGCTCCACACAAACCTACAGGAAAATGTAAAGCTGTGCCCACACATAGTTAACATCTCGACGGCGACTATGTGTGGGCACAACTTAAGTACAGTGCCAGCTTGGTTTTCTTCTCCCTTGATTCCCAATATAATGTTTAAGTCACCCATCCATTTATTGGCCTTCCTCGGCGTAGCTTAACATAGGTAACGCTAAAACCTCTCTTAAATTATCGACTGAAGTGTTATCTAAAACTTTCTCGTTCATAGGTCGTCGCGACAAATTTCAAGATCAGACGGGAGTGGGAGCAATAATTTGACAAAGTTTCATAGTAATCGGATAGGCGGTTTGGCCAGGCATAAAGTTCGAACACACACACACATTCATTTTTATATATTAGATAAAGGATGGACGGGCTAAAAATTGAGCTCCCAAAGTTCGAGATTACCGGATTGCTCAAGGGTTACGGGTGAGGGTGAACACAGGGTTAAATCATGTCAGAATAAAACTCTATCATCAATGTTACGTTTTCCATAGGATGAATTCCATTCAAAAGCTAATATCAAATAACAGCTCTTTCATTATTCAAGAACATTGAAAAGAAGAGCGTCTCCCATACAGTGAAAAAAAAAATATTATTAATCAACGCGTTTTGAATTTCATTTATTTTTTCAATTTCAAACGTCGAACATACTCATACTCTGCATAAGGGAGGCTGGATGTGTCGAGGGTTGTTGTAATATCTTGAGGATAATTTGAAAAATTAGAGTCCCTTATACCTATACGATTTCATAATAATGTCGCGTCGCGTCGTCAGCTTGGAAACAAAAGCTAATAAGTTTCTTTTTTCCCAATTTTTCAGGAGTTTGAAAAGCCGCTTTTGTTTGGAGCGACGAAACATGATAATTAGGTAGCTATGTATACCAGATTTATATTCAAAATTCATACCAAATTACCAATGTCTAACAAGAGGAATAAGGGTTGTTAGGCTCACCGCTCACCGAATAACACATCTGTATCAAATTACCTACTAACAATTCCATACCTCGGCTGGGATCGAACCTACGCCCTCCTGATTACCAGGTGAGCGTCTTGACCACTACACCACCGAGGCAGGTAATCTTACAAAACAAAAATTATAGCAGTTATAAACCCTGTTAATCAAACAGAACCAAATATTATATTGATAACTTTCTCGCGGTGCCAAAGACTCCTCGGGTATTGATGAAAAGATACTCGAGGTAATGAAGGAATGTCAAAGTCAATAGCGACCATTGACCAAGACCAGATCAAGAAGTGTGTGTCAGATCGAAACATATATTATAATGTGAAAGATATTCGAGGTAATGAAGGAATGTCAAAGTCAATAGCGACCATTGACCAAGACCAGATCAAGAAGTGTGTGTCAGATCGAAACATAATGTGAGTCACGCGCAAAATACCCATATACTAGCACAACAACCAAGTCATTGGGTTAGCAAACCATTCTTGGTTAAGATCGGTGCAACGGTTGGCGGCATTTTACCGCTTTTTGGCGGTTTTCGGTGTAATTTGACAATATATCGGGAACGGTATGATCTAGAGACTTGAAATTTGGTATGTAGTTTACAAATGTGACAAGGGTGCAACTCAAAACGTTTGGTTGAGATAGGTGCTGCAATTTTCGGTATATTGACCGCTTTTTGGCGATTTTGACCGTTTTTTGGCGGGTTTCAGCTATACCGACTAAACGGTTGGAGATATTGTAAAAGTTTGGCTACCTATAAGAACAAGAACACCCAAAATAAGCATCATTCAATAGGATGAGGAAAGTTTTCCTTATTAAAGAAGATCAAGACTCGAACGGAGAAAGAGTGATACCTACGATGAGTAGGTAAATACAAAAACACAAAAAAAAAATTGACGAATACAAATACATTACTTTCCTTATGATAGGACGAAGATTATGAGAACAAAAAATAATAAGGTAGTAAACAAAAAAAATACTGGTCACAATAGATCTACTACAAAGGTCGCAGTGTTAATTGCATACTCTCTCGGGAGAGGAGCAACCAGTCCCATAATAGAATAGAAACAAAAAAATCCTGGGAAGTCTGCAATCTTGTTCGTTCCACTTTTTATTGCCTTTAGGAGACAATGTGCTCTCAAATGCATTACGAACATCTAACATTGACATCGTTGCTGAGGTGATAACAGAGGTAATACATTTGCAACCGCCGCATGCGTTGTGACACACATTAGAAAACCACTTTTTATTGAACTGGCTGTTTGGCTCAAAAACCGATTAAGTATCTTCATGAGACGGGACAGTGCATGGTCGATTATTATCTGGATCGATCTTTGAACAAATGAACTACTTATGAGAAACCCAAAACTTGTATTTACTTCCAGGTAAATGTGTACCTACTTCAGGAGGTTAAGGACCGAATTTGCAAGTGATGAGTCAACTTGCAAGAGTACACTAAACTTAAGTTCTCTCCCCAACATGAAATATCTTGAAGACCGCATTCTTGAAGTGCTCCACACAAACCTACAGGAAAATGTAAACCTGTGCCCACACATAGTTAACATCGCGCCGTCGACGCGACGGCGACTATGTGTGGACACAACTTAAGTACAGTGCCAGCTTGGTTTTCATTACGAATTCACAAGTAATATTTTCTCACACTTCTACAATCTGGTGTATCTGCTATAACCAATGTGTTCTCGCGACTAAAGACGTATTTCCGATTCGTTCTCAAGTTCCATGAATAGGGCCTCATTAGTGAACACCTTTCAGTTATAGTTTCCACGTTTCAAATGATTTCTATAAAGTCTACAACAGATTTTCCAAAGATTTCAGAGGGATTTCTCCCCCAATAATACAACTTGATGGATTGTCCAGTTGATCGTTAACGGCAAACCTATGGTTTCATATCCAAATATGCAGTGTATATATCTAGAATATACCTCTGCAGCCGAAACCTCTACGTCCCACTATTAAGGAAAGTATCCCTTTATGTCTATGTACTTCTGATTAAAGCATTCGTACCTCCTTAATACCTATTCCCGTTGATGAAAGAACAAAGAAGTCTTCTTTGATTTGGACACCTTTCTCACTTTCACCGAACTTTTCAAGGTGGGGTTTCTTGGCACACCTCAGCTCGCACGGTTTTAGTTTGCACATTCGAACCTCATTCAGTTGACGTATTTTGGCAATGGCATCTATTGTTAAGCCGCGATAATCACTAGGTACTATAGTTAAAATAATATGGATCTTAATTTCTACTAAGCCAAAGGACTCGAAATTGTTCTAGATTAGCTTTGTCAGTGCGTCATTGGAATATTTTATTTTTAATGATTCTTCGACTTATTCGAACACTTTCTTCACAAATCATCTGTCTTGCATACCAATGACTGTCGAGGAATGAAAGGTGTAATAAGGTGTTATCTTGTTCATTAATATGCACTATGGATCTTAATTTCTACTAAGCCAAAGGACTCGAAATTGTTCTAGATTAGCTTTGTCAGTGCGTCATTGGAATATTTTATTTTTAATGATTCTTCGACTTATTCGAACACTTTCTTCACAAATCATCTGTCTTGCATACCAATGACTGTCGAGGAATGAAAGGTGTAATAAGGTGTTATCTTGTTCATTAATATGCATCATAATGATCCAAATTGTCCCGGCTGTGGTGTTGTCTTGTTCGGTGTAGAAACGAAGATGAGTCTTTTGTTTAACATAATGTAAGACGATGCACCAGACTGCATTCTTGGTCAAGGTTGTGTCAGCGGGCGGAGTTTGAGATATACCTACTTTCTGGTTTAATTACTTGTGGGTAACATAATTATATTGTCTGATACTTAACTAGTCTAGTGTGGCTGACACATGTTGGTGTAGGAAGGTTTTCTGAATTTCAATGACCTAGGACATTGGACCATTCGGAGATCGGAGCAGCTTATTAGAAGACCGCGGAAAGAAAAAGTACAATGGGTATACGAGGGTATGCTATGGGTCCTCAATGAAGCCCTTCAATCAGAATATCAGATACTTCAATACAATACATTTTGTCCTGCTGAGATAGATAAGCTTTGTACCCCATTGGATTTTTGGAGCCCTCTAGGGACCTTTTATCCCAATGAGTTCACTGAACTACATACTAGTATTTTGAATTCAACAAAAATGATGTTTGACCGACCGAAGTAAGTTTTAATTCGACTTTAATGTCTCTAGAAAACGGTTTAATATGAAGTTAAGACACTCACTTGGTACCTGAAAATTTCTGTGCTTAACACATTGAAGGACATTTGATTCCTATGGAGTTATGGAGATCTCAATACCTTGCAGACTGGTACAAAGAGACCATATTGAGACCTCTGATACATGAGATCCTCATTAGGATCACAGGAGCTTCTGGTAGTTATCTACCTGCGATTTCTATTGATATCCAGTTCTGTCTATTTCTTGTTATGTGGACAGTAGTTTGCATGGTACCAGTAATTTTATCCACCTTGCACTCAGATCAACAGTTATAAGATCATCCAACCGCATCAATAGTACAATAGTACGAAACCTTTGGGATAATCCAAAAAACGTGCCATTCTCCTGGACTTGGATCTCAGAGAAGAACATATCCTGGAAATTTGATGACTCGCTGCCTGCTGCTACAATAATTAATAAGATCAGGCTGGCGTGACTGGCCTCCAATGTGTTAAAAACTGTAGGTACCTTCATAATAAAATTATGCTCTAATCCACCATGTAAGTGCGGCAGTATGTTTATAGCTTCCAATAGGAAACATACTGAACAAACAATGTTAAGATGCGCCTCAGGCGAAATCATTATAGCATTGACTCGGAACTTGAGTCAATTATAAGTACCTACTATATCTGCATGTTAGAGACTTGGCTAGGCTGAGGGACTGACTTACAATGGTAGGTTAGTTCGGGTTATTAGCTTAGACAAAAAGCCCACTTTGAGCCTTAAGTGTAAGGGCAAACAGCCCTAAAAGTTGGGTTAAACTTATACGAAACAGTAATCTGTTAGGTACTCCCATAAGATGTGTTTCAGTATATTCACAATAAAATAGCAAGGCGAACTATTCATTACAAAGACAATACATAAAGCATGGGAAATTAGGTCAACCTAATGGTCCTAATGGTATGTTTAATTTCAACCAAATAGATCTGGACTTCTCTGCCGATTAGGGGAACACCAATTGAAGAGCCTAAGATCAACTCGTGGTTTAGTCAAATAAACAATGTCACATGACGTTATTATTCTCACATGAAACCATAAACCGCATCGTTTAATAAATCCAAACCACACAACGGAAGGCACAAACCTTGCGGTGAAGATGTAAGCCAATGCTTTGGGTTCCCGGAGCAGATGTCCTTAACGCTAAACTTTATTATGTAAAATTAGTACTTAACTACATACGTGTGCCCTATACAGTGGGAGTCAACGAGTCCATTTGACCATTTTTTTTT
>NW_007379330.1:33983-43927 GCF_000475195.1 Diaphorina citri | reverse complement strand
TTTTTTTTCGATGAGGTACAGCGTTTTTTGTAAACATACTTTTCAAGGATTTTGATGAAAAATTGAAAACTTTAAAGTTAAATATCTCAGTTTGATGATTTTCATTTATTGCCCTTTTTGCACCCAGCTCCTCAATTATCCCTAATAATCCCATGTTATACTCACTTCGCGTGTTACTTCTGAGAATGCTGATAGACTTTTCAAGAATAGGTCTCCGAGCAAGCTCAAAGGTGCTTCTTCTGGTTTCTGATAATTTTGGAGGATTTTCTGCACATGTGTAAATTTGCAGAGTGAATATCAACATTTATGTCAACATTGAGATATAGACCCGGGTCTAAGCAAGCGTTTAACCTACCAGAGGCTAATCTAATACCACTACCCAACGTATTGTTATCGATTCCATTGCGTCAGTTTTCAATTTTGACTGTAATACTCTCACTAGGATTGCTATTGGTTAGAAAGTGGTCGCTGAATAGGAAGTGTGAAGACAAAACTTGACCGTCTCCAAGTATTTGGTCAGTGGGCAAGAATTTCAACAAATAGTTCTGGGACGAGAAGAAGAATTGTTATACCATTGCTTCCACGCACGTGACCAGACCCTTTCATGTCTTGTGACCGATTGGAAAAACTTGGTTGGGGAATAATAAATAATGAACTCTTGATTGGAAGATAATCACTAGGCGAGGTTAACGTCGGAAGCGTTCTCTACCACCTAACCCTTAGAGTTCCATTATTATGGGGTCAAATAAATGAGGATAAAATTCCATGCCTCGATTGGGATCGCACCCACGCCCTCCTGTTTACCAGGCGAGCGTCTTGACCACTACACCACCGAGGCATGATACATAGTTATACGCGTGTCGCAGTTGTAGAAGTTAGCGTGACGGGCTTCGAACCTGGGGGTTGGTGGTCCAAGTCATAAGATTTAGCAAGGTGTTTTGTTCGGGGAACTAGGGAACAACATTTATTTTATGCGATAAAATATCGTATATCTGATGAAATTACCTATGCGTTGTCGAAAATTGAGCTCCTAAAGTCAACAAGCTGGGCCCGTCCCTCCGGGAATTTTTTAGCCCGTATTTTATTCGATCGTGATTAGAGAAAATCAGTACCTACCTAATGACAACATTTATTTTATGCGATAAAATATCGTATATCTGATGAAATTACCTATGCGTTGTCGAAAATTGAGCTCCTAAAGTCAACAAGCAGGGCCCGTCCCTCCGGGAATTTTTTAGCCCGTAGTTTATTCGATCGTGATTAGAGAAAATCAGTACCTACCTACCTAATGCACGACTATTGTGATTGCCTAGTGGTACTCACTCCTACCGTCACATATGTCTCTGGAGCACGGTGATTTAATTGTTTGGTTTTGATCACCAGGTTTTTCTATGTCAGATCCGAATAGTGCCGAGTGAAGACGGTTCTTCAGTTTGGTGAGTTAGGTAATGTGAACGAAGATAATGATGAGTTAAACACCTAAGTGCCAGCCTAGTTAGCTTAGTTGGTAGTGCGTCTGCCTTGTAAGCGCTAGGCCGCGAGTTCGATTCCCGCCCGGGGCGTGCCTTGTAAGCGCTAGGCCGCGGGTTCGATTCCCGCCCGGGGCGGATTTTATCCTGATGGGATAATGTTCGTTCTCGGAACGGCTGGCTTTCTCCTATCCTGTCCTCCTTATCTCTTCGATTTCGGGACGATAAGACCATAGCAGTTACAGTTCCCTCTGTCAAACCTCTTAAAAGAAGAAAAAAAAAAAAACAACACCTAAGTAAACCGACCGACTGGACGTATGAATGTAATAATTGGCCTGATATTGGTATACTTAAAAAAAAAGATGAGTGTTTCGCCGCCTCCAAACCCCAAAAAAAAAAAAAAAAAAAAAAAAACAACACCTAAGTAAACCGACCGACTGGACGTATGAATGTAATGATTGGCCTGATATTGGTAGTTAGAAAAAGATGAGTGTTTTGCTGCCGTTTTTATTTCGTAGCACCTGCACCTGCTATATTAGACTCTTATGGTCTGTGTCCATGCCCATCCCGTAGTATGTCTCTCATCAGAAGGGCGAGAAGAGACACAATACTTCCCATTTAGGTGCTGGGTCATTTTCCATCTTCCAATCCAATCCAATATCTTCTGTCAACATCCTGCGTCCTTGTGCAAAATAATAATAATAATAAAAATCAAAGTAAAAAAAAACTAGTTCCGTTAGTCTTCAGCCATTGAGAATTGCAAGTGTGCTAATTCTATGTGGTCCAACCAGGTTCTCATCAAGTCTTCTGCACTTTTTTTTCACTCTTTTTTGCCTGACAGGATTGTTAATAAATTTCAGCTTCAATTAGGATTATTCCTATACCAGTTTGAACTGGATGGAGGTAGGGTACCTACGTCAGTATGTTGGAGATCCTTTGATTAGTAATGCAGGACATGGGGAATTCCTTGACCGTTTTCTCCAGAATCGCGGTATAAAAGGCTATTAATAAAAAAATAAGAGAAATTATTATTTTCCCCTTAGTTGTTAATTTAAGACATGATTATGTAGGTATTGGGTTGGTAATCCCGAAGAGTACGTACCTGTAAACTTTCAAAGTTTAACCACGAGCTGAACTTAGCCTAAATTAAAGTCAATTTCCTTCGAACTTCAGGCATTTCCAGTCAAAATTTACACACACATGTGGCCAACCTAGCAAAAAAATTAATTGACAACTTAAACATAGGTCTTGAGGCGAGCATGGATGAAAACTATCGGCTATCGGTAACCACACACAGGTTAGTACGTATACGTATGTACATAGAAACAGTATAGCAATAGGCGAAGCAGTAGATACGTCAATTTTGATAATTTAAATATAAAGGTACCTACCTACTCATAGCTTGGAATCTGAGAGTCAGACAACTTCAAAAGAACGAACTTCTGTGTGTGTGCGGGTAATTCAGAAGCAGGAGAAATAGTAGGTAGCAAAAGCAAATAGTTACACTATTAGCTACCTATATAAATACCTACCTATCTCAATAGAGAAAAAGTTATCTGTCTACGGTAAAAATAGGTAGGTATATAATGGTAGTTGTCTATCTGAAGTAATAATGGGTAATGAGCAGGTACGTACGACGGTAGTATAAGTGTGTGATGTTGCTTTACCTAGAACAGCAAGCAAGTACCAATACATGGCAAAGTTAAGAATCAAATATGTTCAAAGTCATCACGCACATATGAACATAACTTTCAACTTTTAAAATTACCAATTTGCCGACCTCCTAAACTCTTCATTTTCCTTGAAGGTGTTCTAACACCAAACGTGTCAATTTAAATCTCTATTGAGCTACTGTAGGCCTCTGTTATTATGTCCAAGATTACTTCTATGTTTGAATAACTCTTGATTCCTACCTGCCTGATATTGTTACAGTATCAGTAGAGTAAATTTCAGAAGTACAAACTTAGGAACACCTAAACCTCAGAAGTACAAATACAAACCTAGAAACACCCAAACCTGGAGGAACCAAAGTATTATTTACACATATTTAATTTGATTTTGCGAATAGATCAAATAACACAAGCATGACACCAAAAATTACCATTTTTAAAATAAAAATAATGATTATTCCTTTTTCCTTATTTATGAAGATCAAGACTCGAACGGAGAAAGAATGATACTTACGATGAGTAGATAAATACAAAAACACAAAAAGTTTTGGCGAATACAAATACATTACTTTCCTTATGATAGGACGAAGATTATGAGAACAAACTAGGTTTGGATAAGTCCTTCTATGGGGACAGACAGACCAACTGACCAACAGACGACACCGAGGCGAATACAATAGTCCGTCCCTTATACCTTTTTATTACCATTGTAATAATAAAGGAAGGACGGACTAAAAATAATAAGGTAGTAAACGAAAAAATCCCGAGAAGTCTGCAAGACCGTTGACCTAGCTAGCGTTCGAAAAACTTGAATCTAAACCAGACCGTCCCACCTTTGATATTTTTATGCCAAATATAGTCATCGGAACTAGAACTCTATTTGGACAAGTAGTATATGGACAAGTCGGAGTTTTATTAGGTATGTGTTTTATTAGCTATGTACATCTAAATAAATAAACTCTGCCCAGATAAATTAAATTAATTCTGCAAAAAAGTGGAGTGCATTGGGTAGACATAAATTTTATTGGTGCTTGCATATTGTGGAAATGAAGTACATTCATAAGTAGCTGATGCTGTGAGCTCTTGTAAAATCCATCAAACCATGTACATAAATTCTGGGTTCTAGGTAATAGGTATCTCCTATTCAAATTGATATGGTGTACCTATACGTACCATACCTATAATCTTATTACATCTACCATAAGTACCTTGATACCTGATACCTATAATCTGCAGGTGACTGTTTGCCAAGCTATTCAAACATGGATAAAATCAAGACAGTAAATCGAATTGCAAAAGTCATGAAAAGACAAGACGACCACTGAACAAGGTCAAGACCATGGCAATTTCTCCAATCCATGGAGCACTCTTACTTTTGAGGTCATCTCTTTGCCTACTTCTCTTTATTACATACCTTATCTGGATATTGAACCTGCAGTCTCTTGGTTTCCAGCCAAGTTCTTTTTTATTAGCTATGTACATCTAAATAAATAAACTCTGCCCAGATAAATTAAATTAATTCTGCAAAAAAGTGGAGTGCATTGGGTAGACGTAAATTTTATTGGTGCTTGCATATTGTGGAAATGAAGTACATACATGAGTAGCTGATGCTGGTGAGCTCTTGTAAAATCCATCAAACCATGTACATAAATTCTGGGTTCTAGGTAATAGGTATCTCCTATTCAAATTGATATGGTGTACCTATACGTACTATACCTATAATCTTATTACATCTACCATAAGTACCTTGATACCTGATATCTATAATCTGCAGGTAACTGGTTGCCAAGCTATTCAAACATGGATAAAATCAAGACAGTAAATCGAATTGCAAAAGTCATGAAAAAACAAGACGACCACTGAACAAGGTCAAGACCATGGCAATTTCTCCAATACATGGAGCACTCTTACTTTTGAGGTCATCTCTAAAGGATTTGCCTACTTCTCTTTATTACATACCTCATCTGGATATTGAACCTGCAGTCTCTTGGTTTACAGCCAAGTTCTGCGACCTATTTGATTTATTCTGAGGCTGCTCAATTATTGGCGGATTGAGACCTTGTAGTTTGTTTGCCTGGGCCCTATTCCATGAAGAAATCTGCACTCCCTCACTCCTTTCTTTTTACTTCTTACCTACTATAAAAAAAGTCGTACTATAAACGTTAGCCGGGGTAAGCTGCTCGCTAGTCCCTGCCCCACTCAGGCTGCTTGAGTTTAACCTAAGTAGGCGGGGCAGGTAGCCGAATGAAGGGTAAACCCCGTCACTTAAAACCCTAACAGTTACACAGTCACGTTAAAAACTCCTAATCTAACAAAATTAACTTAATTAAAAAACAAAAATTATAGCAGTTATAAACCCTGTCAATTAAACAGAACCAAATATTATATTAATAACATTCTCGCGGTGCCAAAGACTCCTCGGGTATTGATGAAAAGATATTCGAGGTAATGAAGGAATGTCAAAGTCAATAGCGACCATTGACCAAGACCAGATCAAGAAGTGTGTGTCAGATCGAAACATATGTTATAATGTGAATCACGCGCAAAATACCCATATACTAGCACAACAACCAAGTCATTGGGTTAGCAAACCATTCCATACAATATGGAAACTGGTTTTCAGCAAAGCTCTCAGCAAAAAGGTCAACTGAGTCTTCTTCGCAAACATTTGGATAATTTCGCTAACTCGATAATACGACCTTATTAGACCTTCATAGCTCCTGATGAGGCTTCCTTATTGGGTTAACGTTCACACACTATATTTATGAATATTACTTTTGATTCATAGCTACTTCTAGGTATCCAATAAAAAGTTTTCTAATCCATTTAACTTGTAAATCTGTTTGTGTAATTCAATTTTTAAATTATTCGTCGAACTTGTTTCTTAATTGACGGCGATCCATGTACCATTGTACCCTTTTTGTATTTGTATGATCAATAAAATACAATTTAATTTTTGTTCCTTGTTAACTCTTATCAGATTTACCTAGATGAAATTTGGTAAAGCTGTTCAACTTATAAAGGGAAATTCCTCTTTCAATTTTAGACTTCAAAGATCCCGTGAGGGCTTTTTTTAATAAAGTTATTTTGTTTTTGCTATAATTTCCAAATGAATTGTCCGATTTTAAATTGTCGGATTTACTATAGCATGCCCAATTTACATAATTATTGTCAGAATTTTCCAACATACTCGCAAGTGTGAACCCTGATCAATACTGATCTCTAATTCTCCACCACTGTTTTAGTTTACTAATATCCACCTGTATTTCACCTCTGTTTCAGTTCTGTGATGGACCAGACCAAACTTCTCAATGTCCTCGCCCTCATCCTGTTTTTTTTTTCAGTACTGTGAATGAAAGTAGGTAAACGTCCCAAAAAAGGTGCAGTTTGATGACATAAATATTGCTTTAGACTTTAGGCTACTGCACCAAGATGAGAAATGTACACGTTTTGTTCAATCTGTATAAATTCATGTTTGCTACTTTTCCTGAAAGCGTAAGTACCTATTTACGTCTAGTCTAGACAGTCTAAAACTGACAAATTTTAGTGTTGGAAGCATTCGTCTCAAAAATACTGATAAGATCCGAAAATGTCATGATTATGTAGGTATTTCCATAACTTCAAAAATAAAGAAATAAATAAACCGGCAGGAAAGTATAGGTATTTATATTAAAGTTACAAGCATTGATGTAAATTTCTAGGTAAATATCTTTTCGGATTGAGTTTACCTGTAGATCATTTTATCTTGAAATTCTTGGACGATAAAAACCTCTAAAAAATCGAAGCTTTGGCAAAAAAAAAAAAGATGGACCCAGAAACACCTACGTGGTCATAAATATACATAGGTCCATTATGGTGACATGTGTGTGTCCTAATTTTTAGTTCTATGGATTTAATAAATACATAAAACCATCACTCAATTCAATCAATGTAGTTCTTGTCTGGAATCTTTTGCTGAATGGAAGTTAAAACTATAAAATTTCATTAAATTGAAATCAAAATAACTTGAATGATTTCATCGAGCAATTTTAATTGGAAATACCAACAAAAAAAAACTGCGGAAATTTTCAAATAAACTTGCGGGCATTTTGACCTAAAAAAAAAATTGGATTTCGGTCTATAAAAATTAAAAACTGATAATGATACTTTCTGACATTCAGAGGCATGTGCGTTAGCCTACTGGCAAAATTACGGAGCCTGTATGTAATTTGATCAAAATATAGCAGACCTTCTTACGTACCTACGAAAATAATAATAGGTACCTAATAATCATTTTATTTCGGTCAAATTGCCTCAAGCACTGATTTTTACGTATGCGATTGAATGGGAACACGAATTTTTTGCACTAACATCAATTTAATCACATAGGTACATATCTTCAAATTTCTCATCAGAGGACTCAATCTTAGAAGCACAGACGCTTAGATCATGGTCTGCTTTTTAAGTCATAAAAATCACTTGAAAGTTCTTCAGGTGCCTATCATTAAGAAGTTGTAGGATTTAATGAAAGGTACCTAATTGATAGAGTAAAGAAATAACCTATGAATATAATTATGTATATACCTACCACGTACCTTTAGCATACCTACATGTTACTAGCTACCTGTTATAAGAAAATCACTTATGACGTCTATTTAACGTTTGAATTTGTGCCCTATAATTTGACACGTTTTCAACATAAAGAGCCGTAATGGTAGGCCGTTTAGTCTGATTTGGACAACGGTAAAACTGAGAATTGGAATTTCGAAAGTCCCAGCTGGGTACCTACGAGTATCTGCTATCTGCCTACATGTGTATAACCTAACTGTGTAAGCATGTACCTACCTACCTAAATATGTGGCAAGGAACTATTTTGCAGAATCAATAGACCACCTACCTATAAATCCTATAATAGACAACTTTGCCTCTTATGGGAGACCATACAGGAAGGAAAGCAGATAAGTACTTACCTACATGTCCAACGTTACCAAAGCAAAAGCAATAGGTAAATAAGTAGCAACTACTTACGTACGGAGTCTGGCTAGGGGACATTAAACAGAGATCAGTAGACTCTAGTGTGTCTATCTGTGGGACTATAAGCAGGGAGGAGGACAGCTGACCCTAACCAGCCTAGATAGCTGACATTTTTTCAAAGGGTTCTCCGCGCTGAAAAATAAGCACAAGTCCCCACGATGGTAAGTACCTTGTTGTAAAAAAGGAAAAAAATCTAAATTGGATTTAGGCTCTAGGGACCTCAAAACGTGTTTTTTCATTAAAAACTGACCATCGAAAATTTGACCCGATTACATTACTTTCCTTTCCTATAGGATAAGGAAAGTAAAAAGGAAAAAAATCCAAATCAGCTTGAGTAGGGTAATCCTTTGATCATATCCTTTACTTTGCAATATCAAGTTCAGCTGAGATAGAGCTTGATCTAAGTAGGTCAAGGTTCTGAGACTTGCTATAGGTGTTCGTTCATTAACCCTATACATACCTATATGATTCCAAGACATGTGTGTGATCACGTGACTTGATTCATTTATAAAAAGATTTGAGATTATAACATTCCAAGTAGAGATAGATAGGTCAGTAACTTTGATAGTAAAAGTAATAGCTCATTAAGGTCATTAACCCATAAGAGCTGAACTTTTCTTTTCTTCCATTGGATCTTGCTGAAATTTAACCGCTTCTATCTCCGGACTGGTAGGTACTGAGTACCTAAATGTGTCAAATAATATTTTGACAAATTTTGTTATCTAACTAATAGACAAATCCCCGATGCACTCTGACGTGGATATAAGCGAAAAAGAGGGAAGGGTTTGGTCAAGTTTGGTGTGACTTTAATGTAAGCCTCGGCTCTCATGGAAAAAAAAAGATAATTTATGTACCTACCTAGCTATTTTATTGTATTATTTTCGTATTTTTTTGTTTCAAAGTTTTTAGGACAATGACCCATTTCAAAAGTGAGAAATAAGAACGAAGTTAAAGGTATAGGTACATAGGTACTTGAATACATTGATAGATGACTTGGTAAGTCTGTACTATTACTATCTAGTTTAAAACTAGAGATTATCCAAAGTAAACTTTCGTTATTCCTCTAGGTGTGAGTGAATATTTGCATAGAGCAAAAACTTTATCGCATGTTTTATCCGACACAATTTAGCACGCTTGTTCTATTGCTCTCATGTCATGTATGTACCATAGGCGAATATTCTCTACAAGTCTACACTCTACCATTCTACATCCATTTAACGTCTAAAAGACAGGGCCACCCCTCCCCCTACCTTCGACTTTAATTTTTCTCCTGTACTGTAGGCTAGACTTCGAAAATTTGGAGCAAAATCCTGGATACGGCCCTGATAAAAGACCTAGTCGGAGCAGCAAAAAGCCAGAGAAAACATTCAGAACTGTAAAAAACACCGGCGTGTAAAGTTTCGAAAGTTAAATTGAAACTCCAGAGAATAGGACAGACGGGTTGACTGCAAAATTCCCAAGCTGACGTTTTCTGGCAGCTACAGAAACAAGTTTCCTGTCTTCAAAACTGATCTGAATAAAGTAAAAAAATGCTGGAATTCCCAACAACTATTTTTATTGGACGTCTAAAATAAAGCTGAAAAGATATACAACCTAATAATAAACGTATATATACTGGCTAAAGTAAAGTGACTAACCTGTTTTTTGCCACAGTATGTAGGTAAATGAGACCTTCAGTATTTCTAATTTTCTAAGCAATTTAAGTGGCACCGACTATATTCAATGCTCCAAGCTAGTTGATGAGGTGATGACTTAGTGGATAATTTCGCTAACTCGATAATACGACCTTATT
>NW_007379330.1:0-33854 GCF_000475195.1 Diaphorina citri | reverse complement strand
GTACCTTTCAGGAGTGTGCCCCTGTACTGTTCATACATACTTCTCAATAAACTCAATACTCAACATCATCTACTTATCTCGGGACTACAGGTAATACAGGTTCATGTTACAATGATCGTTCACCTCTGAGCATTCTCGGAGAGTGCTCCAAACAGTCTCCGAGTATTCTCAGACTTGAAACATGAACTTGTAACCCGGGGTTCTTCTTATTGCCTTAATTGCCGGGGCTACAATCTGGTTGAAACTTGAATCGTGGTCCCGGGTATAATTTATTTTGTATTATTGTGCCTTAATCATAATAGAGAGTTTTTGGAACCGAAATTAGCGTCCCGTTAATTAAACTCTTTAACGTTATTTGACAAAAACTCATTTCTGCGCATGAACAGAAATGAGTTTTCGTCAAATGAATTGGTGAGTAGAAGAACCAGGAATGTTAAAAATCGATTTTTTTTTTTATTTTTTATTGCAGAATAACAAGGAATGTACTTTTTTCTATCGTCTCTGTGAATATGGAGGGGAAATACCCCTTGGATCCATAAAGCATTTCGATTTTAGATTAGAGTGGGGAATACCCATTCGATCAATGTAATATTTTTGCACTATAATTGCTCTCCTGAAAAATCGATTCTTAACATTCCTGGTTCTTCTACTCACCCATTCAAATAACGTTAAAGAGTTCAGTTAACGGGACGCTAATTTTGGTTGCATAAAATCTCTTTTATACATATTGTATTAATGTGTAGTCTTGTACCTATAGTGAAATAATCAAATCTCATTATTAACCCATTGCGTGTGCTATTCACACCAATGTGTTTGTTTTCCCTCTCATGTAACTGGAATCCGTCCTGAGTATTAAATGTACGCGAAATGTGTTTTGTAAATTATCTCTGTTAGACGTTAAGATAACAAAATATACAACCGGCTAAACTCTTCTCTTATCCTCATCAAGTCCTTTGAGCTTTACCCCTTTTACCCCTTTTTATAGAGGTTTGACGTCACTGTTATGGGGGACTAATAACCGCTAAGGTGAACTTTATTTATCCTTTAGTTTGATTTGGCCAGCTCTTAATTTGTAAAACTTGTGACGTCACAGGATAGTGGAAGAGTTAGTTGATTGTGCAAGTGGACTGTAACAAGAAATAAATTATTTGAATTTTTTTTTATACAAATTATCCCTTTGAGTTTTCATTATTGCAAACTGACGTAATGCTTTCTCTCGTACGTTAATGAATGGTCTGATCACCCTTAGGTCTCGCTCCCTGTAAAACACACACAAGTCACGAGTCATTATTATCACTAGTAGGCCTAGTGGCTTAGTGAACCGTAAATTCACTCAGAAAAACCGACCTCTACGAGGCCTCCAAATGCGCAATGAAGAAAAAAAAGAGGACATTTCCTTAACAGGGTTTATTAAATCAATGTAAAACGTTTTTCCCGGAATCAAATTCCATGACTATTCTATGAGTTTTCCAAGAAAATTGTGGGGCGGAGGTAGTTCTTAGCTTGAATCTATTGTAAAAATTTGTAGGTCAATATCAACATTATCATCTTTTATTCAAAGAGGTTTGATACAGGAAACTGTTACTACTGAGGTAATATCTTCCGAAATCGAAGAGTAGCAGGATTTTGTCGAGGGGAGGGGGGCGGGGCGAGATTCCAAATAGTGATGTAACGGGAGGTGAGTGCTCCAAATTTTCAGAATCTGGCCTACAGTACCTAAGGGAGAAAAAATAAGATCGAGGGGAAACTGGCCGAAATTCCTGTAAAGCGTGGTATTAGAAATATCATCCCTTTCCCCCTAGTTGCCTAGTTGGAGCAGCAAAAAGCTAGAGAAAACATTCAGAACTGTAAAAAACACCGGCGTGTAAAGTTTCGAAAGTTAAATTGAAACTCCAGAGAATAGGGCAGACGGGTTGAGTGCAGAATTCCCAAGCTGACGTTTTCTGGCAGCTACAGAAACAAGTTTCCTGTCAGCAAAACTGATCTGAATAAAGTACTGCAAAATTCCCAAGCTGACGTTTTCTGGCAGCTACAGAAACAAGTTTCCTGTCAGCAAAACTGATCTGAATAAAGTAAAAAAAAAATGCTGGAATTCCCAACAACTATTTTTATTGGACGTCTAAAATAAAGCTGAAAAGATATACAAGCTAATAATAAACGTGTATGTACTGGCTAAAGTGACTAACCTGTTTTTTGCCACAGTATGTAGGTAAATGAGACCTTCAGTGTTTCTAATTTTCTAAGCAATTTAAGTGGCACCGACTATATTCAATGCTCCAAGCTAGTTGATGAGGTGATGACTACGTTTTTCTAGTGGATAATTTCGCTAACTCGATAATACGACCTTATTGGACCTTCATAGCTCCTGATGAGGCTTCCTTATTGGGTTAACGTTCACACACTATGTGAATATTACTTTTGATTCATAGCTACTTCTTGGATACCAAATAAGAAGTTTTCTTATCCATTTAATTTGGAAATCTATTTGTGTAATTCAATTTGTAGTTATTTGTCGAACTCTTTATGTATTTTTATGATCAATAAAATCCAATTTAATTTTTGATCCTCAGATTTTGATGAAATTTGCCAATTAATGACATAATGACTGATCAGATTTTCTTTCTTTTTTTTCTTTTCTTTCGCCGTAACTCCCAAATGAATGGTTAGATTTTGAATTGTTGCAGGGTCGTGTGTTATTATCAGAATTTTCCAACATACATAATTGTGAACCTTGCTTAATACTGCCTTTATTTCTCCTCCTCTGTTTCAGTTAACTAATATCCACCTCTATTTCTACCCCTCTGTTGCAGTTTTATGCTAATAATGTACATATTGTGTTTCACCTCCGTTTCAGTTCTGTGATGGACCACACCAGACTTCTCAATGTCCTCGCCCTCATCCTGTCTGTGATATCTCCCTCTCTCCCCTCCTCCGCCCCCTCCCCCTCCTCCTAAACGAAAAATGTGTATTGCACAAAGAAGGAAAATAGTAAGACTAGAAAATCAGTAAGATTACCCCTTCATTTAAATAAAATATGCAATATGCAGAACGTCAAGGAATATGAGGGGGAATGCGTCGCAGGCCGTTTTTCGGAAAAACTTGATATTTAATTTGAACATTTTTAATTTTTGACCGGGTGGCAAATTCCATTACTTTCCCAGGTTTTCTTTGAATTTTCACGATTTTCCATGACTTTTTGGCCGATTTTCAGATTCCATGACTTTTCCAGTTTTTCCAGGTCGCGTATAAACCCAGCTTAACTTTTTAGTTTTTCCCAGCTCCACTTAGGCTGGATGAGGTTAATGTGACGAGTAGCTTGTCGTCAAATCGAGAGTAAAATGTTAATCTTGGCTCTTGGCCTGCCCCCAACGGCAAGAGGTCCACCTGTCCAAATACCAACCACACTCGCAGTTGCTTCCAATATGCAGAACGTCAAGGAATATGAGGGGGAATGCGCCGCAGGCCGTTTTTCGGAAAAACTTGATATTTAATTTGAACATTTTTAAATTTTTGACCGGGGTGGCAATATGCAGAACGTCAAGGAATATGAGGGGGAATGCGCCGCAGGCCGTTTTTCGGAAAAACTTGATATTTAATTTGAACATTTTTAATTCTTGACCGGGTGGCAAATTCCATTACTTTTCCAGGTTTTCTTTGAATTTTTACGATTTTCCATGGATTTTTGGCCGACTTTCAGATTCCATGACTTTTCCAGGTCGCGTATAAACCCTGCTTAACTTTTTAGCTTTTCCCAGCTCCACTCAGGCTGGATGAGGTTAATGTGACGGGGGCGAGTAGCTTGTCACCAAATCGAGAGTAAAATGTTAATCTTGACTCTTGGCCTGCTCTTATAAAATCCGCCCCGGGCGGGAATCGAACCCGCGGCCTAGCGCTTACAAGGCAGACGCACTACCAACTAAGCTAACTAGGCTGGTAGGTATCAATTTTAACTCGCCGAGTTTTCCTTCATATTGTGTTGATTGTGTTTTTGCTTCTTAGTGACTCTCGAAACTCTCAATGTTTCTCTGATTATGGAATTTGATAAACACATTTTACCTATCGTTTCGATTCATTTTTGGGCTCCATTGGGCCTTTGGATCCCCGTAAGGAACTTTCTGAGATTGTTTGTTCTCAAAGAAAGGGAAGACATGGGTAGAAAAGATGAGAACCGAAGAATAATGAAATTGTGTGAACGCCTGCAAATGTTTTAGTTATGCAATGTGCTAAATAAAAACGGTTGGAGAATACACAGTGGACACCCTGATTACATGCACAGCTTGGGCACCCAGGTATCTAGGTACTTATTCTTTTTAACATGGAGCATTAGAAATATAAAACCGAAATTTAAACCGAATGACCCGATTGTTTGTTCTCAAAGAAAGGGAAGACATGGGTAGAAAAGATGAGAACCGAAGAATAATGAAATTGTGTGAACGCCTGTAAATGTTTTAGTTGTGCAATGTGCTAAATAAAAACAGTTGGAGAATACACAGTGGACACCCTGATTACATGCACAGCTTGGGCACCCAGGTATCTAGGTAGGTACCTAGGTACTTATTCTTTTTAACATGGAGCATTAGAAATATAAAACCGAAATTTAAACCGAATGACCTTCCAAACTCGGAACTTGCTTGCTATCCTTTGTAATGAAAAATGTATTAACGTGTTTCAATATTTATTCAGGACATTTCAGGGGATGGGATATGTTACCAAGGGGAGAGGAGAGAGTGAATATGAGTGATTGCAAACAGAATGTGGAAACAGGAAACATAATACTTTCAGGAGAAAAAAATGGACGGATAGAGTAGGTAAATAATGGAAATAGAAAGAAAAAGATGAAACAAACATAACATAGTCGTACATAGACATAGATAGATGTTTCAGATTTTTCGGAGAGGAAATTTCAAGTATATACCTGGATACCTAACTGAAAAATGTGCTAAATAAAAACAGTTGGAGAATACACAGTGGACACCCTGATTACATGCACAGCTTGGGCACCCAGGTATCTAGGTAGGTACTTATTCTTTTTCTTTTTAACATGGAGCATTAGAAATATAAAACCGAAATAAACCGAATGACCTTCCAAACTCGGAACTTGCTTGCTATCCTTTGTAATGAAAAATGTATTAACTTGTTTCAATATTTATTCAGGACATTTCAGGGGGGATGGGAAAAATATATGCGGGGAGAGGAGAGAGTGAATATGAGTGATTGCAAACAGAATGTGGAAACAGGAAACATAATACCTTCAGGAGAAAAAAATGGACGGATAGAGTAGGTAAATAATGGAAATAGAAAGAAAAAGATAAAACAAACATAACATAGTCGTACATGGACATAGATAGATGTTTCAGATTTTTCGAAGAGGAAATGTCAAGCATATACCTGGATAACTGAAATTTGTAGGTTTGTAGGTACAGCAGCGTTTGTCACAAATGTATTGTTCCTTGGTTAATTTCATAGATTCTAGCTCATTATACATAGTTATGTGCATAGAATGGCACCTAGTAACTTATCTGAGTGCACGGCAGTGCGCCAGGCCAAGTTCCACTCTCATAAATATGTACTCTAACCATTTCAGATGCTGATTTTACTAAAATCTCCAATCCTATCTCTTTTCAGAGCTCTTCTGTACACAGTAGTGGAGGATCTACTAGCCAATTTCGGTATGGATGGCAGGGCCTGCCTGCTGAGGGCTATCTGTGAGGTGCACGCCCATAACTATCTTCATCGGTTTGGACTTATGGGTGAAATCCTGAAGTTATTCTTCACGTAAGTCAAGTTTACATAACACTTCGATTGTGCCTGTCTAGGAAGACTTGGGTTCAAGTCCAGCTGAGTCATGGAATTTTATACTCATTTATTTACAAAATTGACCACTCAGGAGAGCTTTAATGGTTAGGTGGTAGAGAATGCCTCAGACGTTACCTCAGCCAGTGGTTACCTAACAGCCGGGTCTATAATCTCATGTTACTGTCAGAGTCTGGACCCGAACAGTCTTCTGGAATTCTCAGAGCTTAACAAACACTTCAAACAAGATTGTTAATCCAGGGACAATCTATCTAGTCTGACACCTAACTACCTAGGAGAGCTTTAATGGTTAGGTGGTAGAGAATGCCTCAGACGTTACCTCAGCCAGTGGTTACCTAACAGCCGGGTCTATAATCTCATGTTGCTGTCAGAGTCTGGACCCGAACAGTCTTCTGGAATTTTCAGATCTTAACAAACACTTCAAACAAAATTGTTGATCCAGGGACGATCTATCTAGTCTGACACCTACATACCTACATTCATAATAATTTCTCGTTTTATATCTAGTTTTACTTTCATTACCCTCTCGTTTTCTCTGTCATTCCAGAGTCACCAAATCTCCATACGCGGACCTAATGTCCGACTATGTAGCTGCAGAAAAGAAAGGCAGCTCGACAGGGGAATGTTGGCCCTATTTCAAAGAGTGTCCTAAGTCATTGTTTCAAAGCAGTAGCCATAATAAATATAGGTAAGTGTTCCTTCATCAAATACGTACATTCACACATGGCCTTGTTTGTTGTGTAGCACAAAAAAATACTTACAAATTTTTGGAGTTTTGCCTAGGGAACACTTACTGAGATCAGTCAATGTGATTTCTCAATATTTAGCCTTAAGATACCATGTTTTACTTACAGTAAGTATATTACACGATAGCTAGATGTTTCACCAAAAACAATATATCACTGGCATTCCGTACACATAACAACATACGAAAACATCTAAATACTAGTAGACAACAACAGAATAAAAATCAGAACAAATATAAACAATCAGGAGTGTATCTATATCAATGTCAACCTAATGATAAACCTCCTGCTCCCAACCATTGTCCTAAAAAATACATCGGCCTTACAAACAGAAGTTTTGAAGAAAGATATAAGGAGCATACACAACATTCCGCTCACACAAATCCATCTTCCACAGTCGCACGCCACATAAAAAATGATAATTGCTCATACGGTGATATACAAAACCATATGTCCATATTGAAAACGTGTACTGATAAAACGAAAACCAGTGTGTACGAACAATATTATATCTTCCAACACATAAAAGAAGAAGGCCAGGACAATTTCCTGAATGTTGCTACAGACTTCCAAAATAAACGAACATTTGAAATACTTCGCGCCAGACAGAACCTACAACGTCCCCCTTAAAACAGCTGATCGATCGACATGATATCATTCAAAATAAAAACAATAACCGTAAAATTCAGTCGACTTTGACAATGGTTCAAATTACCAGCTTTTTATTTTATTTCCCGTGTTTTAGTGTTAAATGTTACCGATTTACGTGTTTTTCGTTAGTGTTTTCGTGAAATATTGACATACCCACCTGATGATGATCCAATGATCGAAATGCGCATCGTGTAATATACTGTAAGTAAAACATGGTATCTTAAGGCTAAATATTGAGAAATCACATTGACAAATATAGGTAAGTGTTCCTTCATCAAATACGTACATTCACACATGGCCTTGTTTGTTGTGTAGCACAAAAAAATACTTACAAATTTTTGGAGTTTTGCCTAGAGTAAAAGAGAAAAATTAAGCTCGAGAAAGGGGCGGGCTCCCTCGGCCCCCTTCCTAAATAGTACCTATTGCCTATTGCTGCCATAATATTGCTGACGTCTGGTCAGAAAATAGACACATGTACGATTATTTCAAACATAACAAAGTTTTATTGTTTAACGGCTTGAAAATACACTTACCTATAACTCCGAAACAGGTGTCATTTTCACTCTGAGAACAATAAGAATTGGATTCACAAGCCTATGAATTCGTTTGAAAGACATGAGCTTCTGAGAACCCATCAATTCAATTTCTCAAAGCTTCCACACCATTGCACAAATAGAGTACGAACATTTCAAAGCACATCACTACTCAACTTTTTTCCTCCTCCTCCTCCTCCTCCTTCTTCTTCTTCTTCTTCTTCTTCTTCTTCTTCTTCTTCTTCTTCTTCTTCTTCTTCTTCTCCTTCTCCTCCTTCTTCTACTTCTTCTCCTTCCTCTTTCTCCTCACAATCTTCCTCTTCTTCTTCTTCTTCTTCTTTTTTTCTTCTTGTTCTCCTCCTCCTCATTCTTCTTCTTGTTCCACACATATTTAGGTAACTAGGTAGTGTAAGCTTAGGGGATGATCAAACTTTTGTACCTATCATTGTTGTTTAAATACATTACCAATTCAATTCAATTCAATTCAATTCTTCTCCTTCCTCTTTCTCCTCACAATCTTCCTCTTCTTCTTCTTCTTCTTTTTTTCTTCTTCTCCTCCTCCTCCTCATTCTTCTTCTTGTTCCACACATATTTAGGTAACTAGGTAGATGCCTACTAGATATCAGCTGTAAGCTGTAACGCTGTGAGCAACCTCGATATGTCAGATAAGTTAGGTATTTATTTATCTTTAATTTGTTTTCCATTCTTGTTTTTTTTTCCGCAGTGAGAATTCCACGGAAGGTGATATCGAAGTGGAAGAGAACGAGATAAGGGAGGAGGAGGAAGAGGAGGTGCACGCAGACGAAACTAGTGAGAGGACGAGGGAGACGGTGGGAGAGAAGTACGTCATGTGAGAGATGTAGGTATCTCTTGTGAGAGATGTAGGCATTTAATGTCTTCTTCTTCTTCTTCTTCTTCTTCTTCTTCTTCTTCTTCTTCTTCTCCTTCTCCTCTTTCTTCTACTTCTTCTCCTTCCTCTTTCTCCTCACAATCTTCTTCTTCTTCTTCTTTTTCTTCTTCTTCTTCTTCTTCTTCTCCTCCTCCTCATTCTTCTTCTTGTTCCACACATATTTAGGTAACTAGGCACATGCCTACTAGATATCAGCAGTAAGCTGTAACGCTGTGAGCAACCTCGATATGTCAGATAAGTTAGGTATTTATTTATCTTTAATTTGTTTTCCATTCTTGTTTTTTTTCCGCAGTGAGAATTCCACGGAAGGTGATATCGAAGTGGAAGAGAACGAGATAAGGGAGGAGGAGGAGGAGGAAGAGGAGGTGCACGCAGACGAAACTAGTGAGAGGACGAGGGAGACGGTGGGAGAGAAGTACGTCATGTGAGAAATGTAGGCATCTCTTGTGAGAGATGTAGGCATTTAATGCGAGAGATGTAGGCATCTAAGAGATGAGATCTTGTTGAAAGAATGTTCCATGAGTCAGGGATAACGTAACGGATGAACGATTTCAATACACTCTGTGGGGATGTTTGGAATCAAGAAAATATCACTACGAAAAATAGAAGAAAACAAATGGATGAACGATTTCAATACACTCTGTGGGGATGTTTGGAATCAAGAAAATATCACTACGAAAAATAGAAGAAAACAAATAATAATAATCCCCCAAAAAATGTGGGTATTTTCCGAAAATATAGGTAGGTATAGGTATGTAAGAGGATAGGAAAAGAAAAAAGTTGAATCAACTGCTTTTCAATCCCAATTTAATAATCCCCCAAAAAATGTGGGTATTTTCCGAAAATATAGGTAGGTATAGGTATGTAAGAGGATAGGAAAAGAAAAAAGTTGAATCAATTACTGCTTTTCAATCCCAATTTAAAATTATTGTTGCTGAAAAAATAATAATGAAACTAAATAAGGCGGTCTCTTCCTGATCCCTTATGTGCCGTGTCCATTTTAGTTTAGGACTATTGCACTACATGAAATAAATAAGAGCAAAAATTTTGAGTGGAGAAAGAAACTTACCTACATTCATGATGTTTTTTTTTTTTTTAATGATGTTTTACAAGGAACAATGTGAAAGAATGGGATCTTGTATGTATACCTATCTAATATTGTAACATAATAAAATTAAGTACTTATCCCTATAAAAGAAAATATCCCTTTAGATTAGAAGTGCCATAAAACTAATTTACCAAATACCAAAATTAAGAAAAATATTTATTTTAAACAATATTTATTTAATTGTAAATACATATATAGTATATAGGTACCTATCCTACAAATGGAAATAGGTATCTAATTATTATTTTAATTGTGTATAATATATCAATATAGTATTATTTATCTAACCTCACTAACATATTTTAAGATTTAGATAGATATTTAGGTCGCTTATTATTGTAAATAATAATTGTGTGATACCTCAACAGTTTTTAAATTGC
The DNA here is from genome assembly GCF_000475195.1 of Diaphorina citri. NCBI lineage: Eukaryota > Metazoa > Arthropoda > Insecta > Hemiptera > Psyllidae > Diaphorina > Diaphorina citri. Next base: position 23,712 of record NW_007379330.1, on the reverse strand, counting down.
CTATTATTGTCAATTCAGGTAATAATAATAAAATTTATTGAATTGATTTTTAAAGACCTTTTGTGGTATGAAAACTAAAACGATTTAATAAAATAATAAAAAACACTGTCAAGTTAAAAAAAAAAAATCCAGTAATTTTAGTTAAATGTACGTAGTATGCTGTAGATTTTGTAGATAGTTGATACATGTTTAGTTCATAATATTATTTTATTATCTTGTACATTTTTTTACTTTTTCTGTTGTTTACATTGAAAGAGCGGTGTTTTGAATTTTTAATTTTATTGACACAAAAGGAATAATATTTTTTCTCTGTTAAAAATACAGAGACAGGTAGACATACCAAGAGTATCTACCTACATTTTTTTACAAAGTAAACTAGAAAAAGTTACTTACCTACATACTTGAGTAGATAGCAGCTGGGTACTGGATACCCATTCATACATTAAAAAAGTAGGTACTCAAGTACAGGGTTGTCAAATCATCAGAAAACAACCGGTTCTATTTGTGTGAGTACACAAAGGCACCTCCTGATTGGTTCAAAGATTTTCATACCTGTGGCATCCATTTTATTTTTTAGTTTAGATTAAACACTATAACTTCAACGATCCGTTGGGAACTGGTTCATTTGCTATTCTCTAGCCGCTGGCAACTCATAAAATAATATTACTGTAGATGACGGTTTTCTATGATCTTTTTTTACTTTAAAAAATAAATTTAAAAAATCTCATTGCTTCCCAAGCTAACCCTATCTCCTACTTACCCTTCTCTGCCTTCATTTCTGTAGGTACGTTTGTTCTGAAGAAGTTGACATTTAACAATATCTACTTGAGGATGTAGTAGTAAAATTCACTGCTGTAACAAAGTGATTCGTTAGTCTCTTTTGAGTAAAGGCAGGCACTTTTATTGTGGTTCTCACCAGGTGATTGTCATATTTGATCTAGGATCTAAGAAAAAGTCACATGCTATAGGCTATACTAAAGATGTACATACTAGATGTACTGGGCCGAAACATCTGTGGATAGCAGTTGTTTCGAGGCCTTTGCTGTCATCAACAAAGTGTAGTCCTAACTAAACACCAACCTCTTCAGTCCCTGTTTAGGAGAGCCAAAAACTCAAAACAGTTTTCCAAGCACATAACAGTTGAACAGTATTACCTATTTCAACATTTACCTACGAGTTTACATTCAAGATAGCCAAATCTACATCAAAACAATTATGTTGTTGCAGACAGATTTCCAGTTATGTCGTCCTTAGCAGGATATTACAAGGATTTAATGAAGAGATTTTTCAACTCTTCATTCCGCTCTCTCCTTTCTTCTCCTCTTCCTTCTTCTCCTCCCCTTCTACCTCTCTAATACTATTGTATCGTGGGAAGAATTTGGTGCACTTGTCACCTCCACTAATACTATTGTATCGTGGGAAGAATTTGGTGCACTTGTCACCTCCACTAATACTATTGTATCGTGGGAAGAATTTGGTGCACTTGTCACCTCCACTAATACTATTGTATCGTGGGAAGAATTTGGTGCACTTGTCACCTCCACTAATACTATTGTATCGTGGGAAGAATTTGGTGCACTTGTCACCTCCACTAATACTATTGTATCGTGGGAAGAATTTGGTGCACTTGTCACCTCCACTAATACTATTGTATCGTGGGAAGAATTTGGTGCACTTGTCACCTCCACTAATACTATTGTATCGTGGGAAGAATTTGGTGCACTTGTCACCTCCACTAATACTATTGTATCGTGGGAAGAATTTGGTGCACTTGTCACCTCCACTAATACTATTGTATCGTGGGAAGAATTTGGTGCACTTGTCACCTCCACTAATACTATTGTATCGTGGGAAGAATTTGGTGCACTTGTCACCTCCACTAATACTATTGTATCGTGGGAAGAATTTGGTGCACTTGTCACCTCCACTAATACTATTGTATCGTGGGAAGAATTTGGTGCACTTGTCACCTCCACTAATACTATTGTATCGTGGGAAGAATTTGGTGCACTTGTCACCTCCACTAATACTATTGTATCGTGGGAAGAATTTGGTGCACTTGTCACCTCCACTAATACTATTGTATCGTGGGAAGAATTTGGTGCACTTGTCACCTCCACTAATACTATTGTATCGTGGGAAGAATTTGGTGCACTTGTCACCTCCACTAATACTATTGTATCGTGGGAAGAATTTGGTGCACTTGTCACCTCCACTAATACTATTGTATCGTGGGAAGAATTTGGTGCACTTGTCATCTCCACTAATATTGTGTGGCCCATTTATATTCACCCTATTTTAAAACCCCATAACTTTTTTTAATTCTTTTCGGATCTTTTTCAAATAGGTAACTTTTGTTTGATACATGAGTGTTGGCAAATTTTTTGTAGGTATGTAACAGTACACACCACAACAACGCGCTGCAATGGTACTAACGGTTGCTTTATTTCAAGCTTTTTTTCCTGGACGTCTAATATTGAAAAATTGTGATAATGACCATATTCACAATCGCCCGAATTGACAGTTCCACACTTTTTTTTCTGTGAGGGGACTTAAAATCTAAAGTCTTTGCGAATAAATTATGGACCCTGGAAGCTTTGAAACAAGATTTGACGAGAAATAGCGGTAATTTAGCCTGAAATGGTGAGAAAAGTTATAAAAAATGGGAAAAAAACGAGCTTTGCGCCATTCGCTCTTATGGAGGCCCCTAAGCAACATCATATTCCAATACTGATGGGGAAAATTTGCCAGGTCTTGGCTTCACAGAATATTTAATTGAATGTTAAAAATTATGATTGGTTCAAATTTTATCGCAAAAACAAATAGGGAGAACAAATATGGGCCACCCTATATTATAAGAACTGTTAAATTTGGAAAATCCGAAACGGTAATCAAGGAGCAAATAATTTTATTAAGGTTCGATTTTGAAAGAATAATAATAATATTGTATTATCTATTTATTCTCTATAGTTACATACCTTATTCATAAAATGAAGAAAAAAATATTAGGATTATAATAATTTATTTGTTTAATCAAAATAGGGTTTTAAATTTTAATAGGTAAATTACATTTCATTATTTGTATAGTTATGTATAAATTTATTGGGCATTTATTTTATTAGTTAATCTCCGGGAAAAAAAAAAAAAAAAAAAAAAAAAAAAAAAAAAAACATCATCATCATCGTTATTTCCATAAAGTAAACTGTCGAGAACACATTGAATTGAATATTTACATAGGTAACTGTCGAAACAACAACAGCAACATTGAAAGAGAGAGTAGTATGACTTGTCGAGACATCATAAAAAGTTTTGTTCTAGCCTACAGTTTGCCGAATTAGAAATAGGGCAATAGAAAAGCTTTTCTTCTAATGAATGACCTGGGGCCCATTTTACAAAACACTTTACATTTTGTGAAATAAAACTTGGGTTGGGTGGAGGAGCTCACAGTGTGGGAATCCCGCCATTAAAGCAAAAGTTTATTAGTTAAGTACCTATATAAAGTCTATCTTAAAGGGATTAGGTTCTACACAGAAAAGATGTAGATAATAAGTAAGTACCACGATTTACCTACTTTATTTCTAATCTTTTTTGGGGTGGGATGGATTTTTGTTTATTTTTTGTGGGCACTTGATTTATTTTGGGAGGAAAGATCAAAATAACTTGAATGATTTAATCGAGCAATTTTAATTGGAAATATGTACCAAACAAAACTGCGGAAATTTTCAGGAAACAATAACCTTAAGGGATTTATTAGTTAAGTACCTATATAAAGTCTATCTTAAAGGGATTAGGTTCTACACAGAAAAGATGTAGATAATAAGTAAGTACCACGATGTACCTACTTTGAAATTTTTTTCTTTTCATCAAAAAATCTGTGGAATCTCTGGATTTTATCCATTTTCCAATCATTTTCGTTATAGTTTAAAAAAAGTCATCTGTCCATAATGGATTTTAGGTCTGACTTTCTACTTATTTCTTGATGGCTTCAAAAAAGTAAATTAAAATGGTAAAATTAACACCTAATACTGGTATTTAACAAAGTAAAAACAAGTGTTTTGGAGTGTGTATGTACTGATTCGTGTCTAAAACAAAAGCGAAAACTAAAATTCCAACACGTGACAATATTACAAGTTGGTAGGCACCTACTGTAAGTAAATTTAAATTAAATAAAAATAGTCAAATGTATTTTATTAGTATGTTGAATTTTCGTGTTTTCTTTTCTTCTATGCTTGATACTTATTATTCATTTCAGTAAAAATATTACCTACCGAGTTATTTATTAGAAATTCGACTTAAATAGAAGAACTTTAAAAGGTTTATTATCTTATCATATCCACCCCCCCCCCCTACTGCATGCACTTGAAAGTTGTTCAATTAACTGCTGAAGAACTCATTCAGACAAGGAGTCCTTCTGGAACCCCATGCCACAAAATCTTATAAACAAGGTCTGATGAGCAAATTTCCTATACTTATATGTTTCGCCAAAGTGCCAAATTTCATTGAAATCGATCTAACCATTTTGAGAGTTATGTTGAAACTAAAACAGTAATCGCCAACCTGCTTAGTTCCCGGCAGCGGATTTTATCCCGAACGGATAATGTTCGTTCTCGGAACGGCTGGCTTTCTCCTATCCTGTCTTCCTTCTCTTTGCGATTTCGGGACGATAAGAACTTAGCAGTTACAGTTCCCTCTGTCAAACCTCTTCAAAAAAGAAAAAAACTTTCCTTTCCTTTGTTGAGAGAGAGAGAGAGAGAGAGAGAGAGAGAGAGAGAGTCCCCAGATATGTGCTTGTTTTACCAATCGATCAACTTCAATCTAAGTTCTTATAATCGAAATAGTAATAATAATAAAAAAAAAAATATGTAGTCAGAAAACTATGGGCTCTGTAGAAAGAAATGTAAAACGAAATGTAGTAATACCTCATCGGATGTAGTAATACCATGTTTTTGAAAAAGCTGGGCCAGGCATTTGATGATTAAATTCAGAACTGCATTTACTACAAGAGAAAAAAATCAGAACTGCATTTACTACAAGAGAAAAAATTTAGAACTGCATTTACTACAAGAGAAAAAATCCCGAGAAATGCATATGAAGGAGGATACCTCTCCCTTTGTTTTAAAATTATTATCTGCATAGCATCTATTAGGTAATATTTGATTTTGTTTTCTCAGGGCATGACGTATCTACATTCCTCTGAGCTCGGTGTCCATGGGAAGTTAAGATCGAGCAATTGTTTGATCGACGGCAGATTTGTGGTAAAGATCTCGGATTTCGGGCTAAACATCTTGACCACACCTTCGGAAATCACCAAAGACAGCAACTACTATAACAGTAAGAATCTCGTTTGTTGTAATGCCTAAGGAGGGATCAAAGAACATCAATTGTTCACTTTATTAATGTGTAGGTACTTCCCTGGGAGCACACCTTCGGAAATCACCAAAGACAGCAACTACTATAACAGTAAGAATCTCGTTTGTTGTAATGCCTAAGGAGGGATCAAAGAACATTAATTGTTCACTTTGTTAATGTGTAGGTACTTCCCTGGGAAGATTACCTACTTCAAATTACTTTCCCCTTGATCTACTCGTATATCTGTAGCCTCATGTGTCAATTTCATATTTTGATCGACGGCAGATTTGTGGTAAAGATCTCGGATTTCGGGCTAAACATCTTGACCACACCTTCGGAAATCACCAAAGACAGCAACCACTATAACAGTAAGAATCTTTTTTGTTGTAATGCCCAAGGAGGGATCAAAGAACATTCGTTGTTCACTTTGTTTTATTAATACTTTCCCGGAGGGTTACCTACATACTTCAAATTACTTTTCCCCTGATCTATAGCTGGGCCAGGCATTTGATGGTAAAATTCAGAACTGCATCAAGGAATGGACCAACATCAACACATATGGGGAGTGCAAAAGAATGGTAGAGAATAGAGAAGAATGGAGGAATGTCATTAGACGAATCTGAGCAACCTTCGGCCACGAAGACGCAACAACAATGATGATCTATAGCTGTAGTGGTGTAGTCTCATGAGTCAATTTCATATTGATTAGTTTGTATGCCTTTTTAGAAGATTTTAAGCTTTGCTCTCAGGCAGAAGTCAAGATTGAAGCATTGAACCATAAACTCACAGATATAGAAAGAAAGTACCTGACTAAGTATGTACTCATGACAGCTTGCCGTTCCCGATATTTTCTCGATCTACATGATGTCTGCCCGTTTTCGGGCTATTTTCAGAGTTACTATGGGTGGCCCCTGAACTTCTTCCAGTCACAGTCATACCAGGCTCCCCTGCCACCCAGAAAGGAGATGTGTACAGTTTCTCCATCATACTGGAGGAGATTGTAGTGCGGGGAGGTCCTTATGAGGTGGCCAAGCAGTTCTTGTCAACGGAGGGTAAGAAAGGTTGGATGGAAGGGTCATTCATCTAGGTCCTAGGAGAAATCTGCCATTATTGTAAATCCGCAAAAAAAGGATAAAGTTCTTTTGAACCCTGATCTTTGATTTCAAAAATCACTCCTCCTTTTGATGATACATACTATTGAGATGTATCAAGCTATCAAGCAATAGGTAATATCAGTCTATTTGGAACAAATACCTATACATATTGTTTTTGTGAGCCTATGTATATGCGAAATACCTCAATAAATGAGTGATTATCCTCATAATAATAACAATAATAATAATAATAATAAAGTAAAAAAAAAAACTTCCTAGTCAACCTTCTTGCATGCAGCCTCCCTCGGAAGGACAACTCAGTGTTACGTCTGGTATTCTGAATCGACTTCAGAAATGGAAAAATGACAGCAACTCAGTAAGTACACCTACCTATTACACCGGTAAGTAATACCTACCTACTTCCCTGTAAGTACTCGTAGTACCTACATAGGTACATTCTTTCTATTAAAAGAAAGAAAAAAAAAATTCGTGAGTTCATACGAGCAGTCTGACGTAGGTACTTTGTAAGTAGCTTTAGGTCTGGTATTCTGAATCGACTTCAGAAATGGAAAAATGACAGCAACTCAGTAAGTACACCTACCTATTACACCGGTAAGTAATACCTATACCTACTTCCCTGTAAGTACTCGTAGTACTTACATAGGTACATTCTTTCTGTTAAAAGAAAGAATTTTTTTTTTTTTCGTGAGTTCATACGAGCAGTCTGACGTAAGTAGGTACTTTGTAAGTAGCTTTAAAAATATGAAATGTAAGTCCCTACTTACCTACCTTTCTACCTTAGCTTGAGAGACCTAGGTACCTTTACAATATCCTTTTTCAGAAAGCTGAAAGTTTTTTCATGTTCTGCGTTTGCTGTTGTCATGGCTTGTATGATATCTCTGGCGTGCTTGGCAAACAAGTAAGTACTTAGGCCGGTGTACTTAGCTACTTAGGTAACTACATAGATAGTATTTCAGCAAATTTTAGAACTCAGCAAGTTCAGAAATCGAGTGCAGAATTTGAGCAAATATAATGTATTGCTTACAGTACAAAATTATTTATTTTTCAGCTCATATTTATGGACTTATTAGCTTCAGATATGGATAACAAAAAGCTTCTTCTTCTTCTTCTTCTTCTTCTTCTTCTTCTTCTTCTTGAATTCAATTCCCATTGCATGTTTTCCTGAAAAAGAAAAAGCTTTTTTTAGCTAGATGCTTCTTAAAAGCTCAATATTCAATATTATGTATGATGTATTGTGTTCTTATTAAACTTTTTTCTTTCTTAAAAACTCGGTTGTTTTAATCACTGTAGGTACGTTTGTTCTGAAGAAGTTGACATTTAACAATATCTATATCTACTTGAGGATGTAGTAGTAAAATTCACTGCTGTAACAAAGGGATTCGTTAGTCTCTTTTGAGTAAAGGCACTTTTATTGTGGTTCTCACCAGGTGATTGTCATATTTGATCTTTTTTATCCTTGCCTTAAAAAGTCACATGCTATAGGCTATACTAAAGACTAGTATGTACTGGGCCGAAACATCTGTGGATAGCAGTTGTTTCGAGGTCTTTGCTGTCATCAACAAAGTGTAGTCCTAACTAAACACCAACCTCTTCAGTCCCTGCTTAGGAGAGCCAACAACTCAAAATAGTTTTCCAAGCACACAACAGTGTTGAACAGTATTATTTCCACATTTACCTACGAGTTTACATTAAAGATAGCCAAACTATTCAACCCGGGGATCGAACCCAAAACCAATCGATTCCGATTTCCAGGGCATCTTCAAAGACAAGAGCGAGTATCCAACACTCACTAGAATGTCCTACTGTCAGTGTCGCCTTAAGATCGTCTTCTCCAGTATTTTCAACGAGTTTGGCTGGAAGCATGTCTGGGCCGAAACATCTGTGGATAGCAGTTGTTTCGAGGTCTTTGCTGTCATCAACAAAGTGTAGTCCTAACTAAACACCAACCTCTTCATTCTCTGTTTAAGAGAGCCAAAAACTCAAAACAGTTTTCCAAGCACACAACAGTAAAGTTGAACAGTATTATTTCCACATTTACCTACGAGTTTACATTCAAGATAGCCAAACTATTCAACCCGGGGATCGAACCCAAAACAAATCGATTCCGATTTCCAGGGCATCTTCAAAGACAAGAGCGAGTATCCAACACTCACTAGAATGTCCTACTGTCAGTGTCGCCTTAAAATCGTCTTCTCCAGTATTTTCAACGAGTTTGGCTGGAAGCATGTTTCCAGGGCATCTTCAAAGACAAGAGCGAGTATCCAACACTCACTAGAATGTCCTACTGTCAGTGTCGCCTTAAAATCGTCTTCTCCAGCATTTTCAACGAGTTTGGCTGGAAGCATGTTGCTCTCATTTTGGATCGATCTGATTTGTTTTCCCTGATTGTCGGCAAGAATTTGGAGTCTGGTCTGAGGAAGAATGGCCTGCTTAGCTTCGTGCGGGAGTTAGATGGGAATGAGGAGGATAGCAAGTGTGACCAGTTCCTTAAGGACGCGAGTAACTATGCTAGAGGTGAGTAGACATGGGGGATTGTTCCTTGAGGATTAGAGTACATACGATAGGGGCGAGCAGAAATGGTAGACAGTTTCTTAAGGACAACCAACCTATGTGTCTATGAGAGGACTTGGGATCTAGAGGTTGGTGGTTCAAGTACAAGTCAACTCGTAAAATTATCGAGGCGTAAAGTGGGCAATGCCATTTGTGACAATCATGCTTATGTGCTTTTTTGTGACAGTAAAATTTTGCTTGTATGCTTTAACACAGTTGGAATTCCTGTTCCATACCAACGCTAGAGAGAACCAGTCTGTGTTATGTGTTCCCAATTCTAAACGTCTGGGTGTTGTGTTTCACTGTAGCTATGAAACAACAACTACATTAGACGCTTATGGTCTGTGTCGTAGCATTTTGAAGAGTAATTTTGAAGATTCACCAGAAGGAGTCTTGGGAATCTGACTTTCTCTCTGATACTTTTGTTTTAAATTTCATTATTTTTTCCATCTGACTTTCATCTTGGGGAATGAGGAGGATAGCAAGTGTGACCAGTTCCTTAAGGACGCGAGTAACTATGCTAGAGGTGAGTAGACATGGGGGATTGTTCCTTAAGGATTAGAGTACATACGATAGGGGCGAGCAGAAATGGTAGACAGTTTCTTAAAGACAACCAACCTATGTGTCTATATGTGTTGTAGTAATTACCGCAGAGGACTTTGGATCTAGAGGTTGGTGGTTCAAGTAAAAGTCAACTCGTAAAATTATCGAGGTGTAAAGTGGGCAAAGCCGTTTGTGACATTCATGCTTATGTGTGCTTTTTTGTGACAATAAAATTATGCTTGTATGCTTTAACACAGTTGGAATTCCTGTTCCACACCAACGCTAGAGAATGAGTCTGTGTTATATGTGTTCCCAATTCTAAAGTCTGGGTGTTGTGTTTCGCCGTAGCTTAGAAACAACAGCTACATTAGACGCTTATGGTCTGTGTCGTAGCATTTTGAAGAGTAATTTTGAAGATTCACCAGAAGGATTCTTAGGAATCTGACTTTCTCTCTGATACTTTTGTTTTAAATTTCATTATTTTTTCCATCTGACTTTCATCTTGTTTCCAGTGGTAATTCTCAGTGTTCGAGGAGCACTAGTGAGAAAGTTCATGTTGGCAGCACACAGTTTGGGTATGACTAGAGGTGATTGGACATTCCTCGATGTGGAAATAGTTACCGTAAGTCGACCAGTAAGTGGACTTACTCCAATAAATGGTTATAACAAATTTGTATAGGTAAATATAGTTATCGACCAGGCCCACTTTCCGAAACAGATAAAGTTCGTTCTCGGAACGGCTGGCTTTCTTCTTTATCCTGTCTTACTCACAGTTTGGGTATGACTAGAGGTGATTGGACATTCCTCGATGTGGAAATAGTTACCGTAAGTCGACCAGTAAGTGGACTTACTCCAACAAATAGTTATAACAAATTTGTATAGGTAAATATAGTTATCGACCAGGCCCACTTTCCGAAACAGATAAAGTTCGTTGCACTATAAGACCTTAGCAGTTACAGTTCTCTCACTCCCTCTTCTATCAAACCTCTTGAAAAAATAATTGTAAAGTTGCTTCCAGGCACAGACTGGCACACAGCCCAGTACTTAATTAATACTTCTGGCATAGGACACAAACTCGGAAAAACTGAGGAATTTCAAAATTCCTCGGCTTGGCTGAGATTGAACCCACGCCCTCCTGATTACCAGGCGCTAATTTTGAGCACTACACGTCCATCCTCATTTCCCCAGGGCTCTTACTGGGGGGAGCATGAGTGGGAGAATGGGGATGAATTGGATGCTGATGCCAGGAAAGCGTATGAATCCCTACTGAGAGTATCCATACTGGAACCAACTAGTGCTAGCTATCATGACTTCTCTGATTTGGTTAAGGAGAGGGCACAAACCTTCTACAACTATACGTATCTGGATGGGGAGGAGGTAAGAAATCAGAGATAAATACAATGAATCTTGCCTATACCCCTTTTTTTTTAACTAGTCCCTCCATCCACCCCTGGTGGGAGATTGAAAGGTGGCACCTGCCGGCTTTCGCCTCAATCCCCCTCTACTGCATGCACTTAAAAGTTGTTCAATTAACTGCTGAAGAACTCATTCAGACAAGGTGTCTTTCTGGAACCCCATGCCACAAAATCTTATAAACAAGGTCTGATGAGCAAATTTCCTATACTTAGGTTCTTAGGTATATGTTTCGCCAAAGTGCCAAATTTCATTGAAATCGATCTAACCATTTTGAGAGTTATGGTGAAACTAAAACAGTAATCGCCAACCCGCCTAGTTCCCGGCAGCGGATTTTATCCCGAACGTATAATGTTCGTTCTCGGAACGGCTGGCTTTCTCCTATCCTGTCTTCCTTGTCTTTGCGATTTCGGGACGATAAGAATTTAGCAGTTACAGTTCCCTCTGTCAAACCTCTTCAAAAAAGAAAAAAAAACTTTCCTTTCCTTTGAGTTTCTAGTTTCTTTTCGACCAAAAACAATTTATTATTTTTCTGCAGGTGAATTTCTTTGTAGGCGCTTTCTACGATGGTGTACAGCTCCTAGGCATGGCTCTCAATGAAACCCTAACCATGGGAGGAGATATCAGGGATGGAAAGTCGATTACCAAACTCATGTGGAATCGGAGTTTTCATGGTAAGTTTTTTTCTGAAAATTCAATAATGCTTTTTTCTTGTTCTTGTTTTTGTTCTTGTTCTTCTTCTTCTTCTTCTTCTTCTTCTTTTTGTTCTTCTTGTTCTTGTTCTTCTTCTTCCTCTTCCTTAAGACTTTAAGTTTGAAAACTACACCAAACTCATGTGGAATCGGAGTTTTCATGGTAAGTTTTTTTCTGCAAATTCAATAATGCTTTTTTCTTGTTCTTACCAAACTCATGTGGAATCGGAGTTTTCATGGTAAGTTTTTTTCTGCAAATTCAATAATGCTTTTTTCTTGTTCTTGTTTTTGTTCTTGTTCTTCTTCTTCTTTTTGTTCTTCTTGTTCTTGTTCTTATTCTTCTTCTTCTTCCTCCTCTTCCCTAAGACTTTAAGTTTGAAAACTACAAGTATCTTACTTCTAATATAGAAAAAGAAGAACAAAAAGTAAATAAAAATATGTACTATGTAACTATTCCAAAATAATTAGGACCAGAGATATAAGTGTTTTTGTCTGGAAAAACCCTTAGGTGGGCGAATAAATGGTACACTTACCCTATCTTACTTCTATTAATATAGAAAAAGAAGAACAAAAAGTAAATAAAAATATGTACTATGTACCTAACCTTTTTTTTAATATAACACTTACCTACGAAAGTATAAAGAGTTTTTGGTAATTTCAAAAAATAACATTGACTTTTCTTTCAACTTTCTTTTTTCTTACTCAAACAAAGAAAGATCTTGATGCTTTTTATTTTTTCTGCAAAACTCTCTCTCTCTCTCTCTCTCTCTCTCTCTCTCTCTCTCTCTCTCTCTCTCTCTCTCTCTCTCTCTCTCGCTCTTTCTTTCTCTCTCTTTCTAGTTATTCTTCATTTAAGTACTTTCTAGTTCTTTCTTTATGCTTGTTTATAATGAAATTGCTCTCTAGATCTCAACTACATAGTAGGTACATATTTTTTCTCTCTCTCTCTCTCTCTCTCTCTCTCTCTCTCTCTCTCTCTCTCGCCTCTCTCTTTCTAGTTATTCTTCATATTTACTTTCTAGTTCTTTGTTTATGCTTGTTTATAATAAAAATTGCTCTCTATATCTCAACTACATAGTAGGTACCTACATAGTACTCATTAGTAATAGTAAAAGCCTCTCTCTCTCTCTCTCTCTCTCTCTCTCTCTCTCTCTCTCTCTCTCTCTCGCTCTTTCTTTCTCTCTCTTTCCAGTTATTCTTCATTTACTTTCTAGTTCTTTCTTTATGCTTGTTTATAATGAAATTGCTCTCTAGATCTCAACTACATAGTAGGTACATGGGTACTCAGTAGTAGTAAAAGCATACACCAATTAAAAACGCCAGGATTGCATCATTGTATGAATATGAACTACCTACGCTCTACAGTGCTTACTTGTACTTTTTGTTCAACACTTGAATTCTATGTCATACACGAGTTGATGATGTAGGTACCTATCTATCTAAAGTTACAGGGTTTACTTTCAAAAAGGGACCTAGGTTTCTTTCTCTCCTGGAATTCCTACTGTCATGTCGTGGATATGAGTATCAGGAGAGTAGTGAGTCTGTCTTGTAAGCTCTAGATCGTGGGTTCGATTCCTGCCCGGGGCGGATTTTTTCCAGCAACACGTGATGCATATAGGTCACTCATCCATATACCAACCTTGAACGATTTGCTTAACCATAGTGATTCGATGGGAACCGGTGTTTTTTTTTTTATGATGTAGGTACCTATCTATCTAAAGTTACAGGGTTTACTTTCAAATGAACCTGGGATATTTTTCCTGTGAAAAACCTGCTGTCGTGGATATCAGTATCAGGAGTATCAGGACTATCAGGAGGGTAGTGAGTCTGCCTTGTAAGCTCCAGATCGTGGGTTCGATTCCTGCCCGAGGTGATTTTTTTAAATAGCCAGCAACACGTGATGTACACGCTCATTCATACATATACCAACCATGATGTAGGTACCTATCTATCTAAAGTTACAGGGTTTACTTTCAAATGAACCTGGGATATTTTTCCTGTGAAAAACCTGCTGTCGTGTATATCAGTATCAGGAGTATCAGGGCTATCAGGAGGGTAGTGAGTCTGCCTTGTAAGCTCCAAATCGTGGGTTCGATTCCTGCCCGAGGTGATTTTTTTTAAATAGCCAGCAACACGTGATGTACACGCTCATTCATCCTTAAACCAATAACTTATCAAACATTTTGAGATTGTTCTATTGATCCTTGTTCATTTTATAAAATTTGTTTACTCTGTATTGTTTTCAGCCTGATTTTCATACCTAGGTATATTAAATTTTTTCACGTTTTTTTTTCTTCTGATTTTCCTCTAAGAAGGTACCTACATAATTTTCATGCTTTATTTCATCATCTTCAGCTACCCATCTTGTTCCGGTGCCGTAGCTCCAGGTCTGGCTGCGGACATGTTCTTCAGAGACAACGTCATCGCGTTTGTCGGTCCGGCCTGTGCTTTCGCTTTGGATCCAGTGGCAAGATTGGCGGCCTATTGGAATCGACCCATTATTACCGGCATGGGAGACCAGGTGGGTTTCTTTCGGAACGAATTTCTTCGATGATTGTGAAAGTGTAAAACTTTTCACCTTCTTAAAAGAAGATATAGGATTATTTAAAAAAGATTCACCTAATCATGACGTATCTACCTTCACATCGACTTTTTTTAGAAAAAGAAAAGAATTTTCCCAGGATATCCACCTGATGAACTTTCAATGTCGAAAAAAAAAAAAATGTTCAGGTGGAACAAAAATGATCTTCTTTTCATATCTATACTTCTTCTTCATACCGTCAGGTCACACCCAAGCAAACTCGAAAAAAAAGTAGGTAATAATAATAATAATAATAATAATAATAAACTTCCTAGTCAACATTCTTACATGCAGCCTCCCTCGGAAGGACAACTCAGTGTTACGTCTGGTATTCTGAATCGACTTCAGAAATGGAAAAATGACAGCAACTCAGTAAGTACACCTACCTATTACACCGGTAAGTAATACCTATACCTACTTCCCTGTAAGTACTCGTAGTACTTACATAGGTACATTCTTTCTATTAAAAGAAAGAATTTTTTTTTTTTTTTTTCGTGAGTTCATACGAGCAAACTTCCTAGTCAACCTTCTTGCATGCAGCCTCCCTCGGAAGGACAACTCAGTGTTACGTCTGGTATTCTGAATCGACTTCAGAAATGGAAAAATGACAGCAACTCAGTAAGTACACCTACCTATTACACCGGTAAGTAATACCTACCTACTTCCCTGTAAGTACTCGTAGTACCTACATAGGTACATTCTTTCTATTAAAAGAAAGAAAAAAAAAATTCGTGAGTTCATACGAGCAGTCTGACGTAGGTACTTTGTAAGTAGCTTTAAAAATATGAAATGTAAGTCCCTACTTACCTACCTTTCTACCTTAGCTTGAGAGACCTAGGTACCTTTACAATATCCTTTTTCAGAGAGCTGAAAGTTTTTTTTTCTTCTTCTTCTTCTTCTTCTTCTTCTTCTTCTTCTTCTTCTTTTTCTTCTTGAATTCAATTCCCATTGCATGTTTTCCTGAAAAAGAAAAAAGCTTTTTTTTTAGCTAGATCCTTCTTCTTTTCTTAAAAGTTCAATATTCAATATGTTTGATGTATTGTGTTCTTATTAAACTTTTTTCTTTCTTAAAAACTCGGTTGTTTTAATGACTCCCTATTTCTGTAGGTACGTTTGTTCTGAAGAAGTTGACATTTAACAATATCTACTTGAGGATGTAGTAGTAAAATTCACTGCTGTAACAAAGTGATTCGTTAGTCTCTTTTGAGTAAAGGCAGGCACTTTTATTGTGGTTCTCACCAGGTGATTGTCATATTTGATCTAGGATCTAAGAAAAAGTCACATGCTATAGGCTATACTAAAGATGTACATACTAGATGTACTGGGCCGAAACATCTGTGGATAGCAGTTGTTTCGAGGCCTTTGCTGTCATCAACAAAGTGTAGTCCTAACTAAACACCAACCTCTTCAGTCCCTGTTTAGGAGAGCCAAAAACTCAAAACAGTTTTCCAAGCACATAACAGTTGAACAGTATTACCTATTTCAACATTTACCTACGAGTTTACATTCAAGATAGCCAAATTATTCAACCCGGGGATCGAACCCAAAACCAATCGATTCCGATTTCCAGGGCATCTTCAAAGACAAGAGCGAGTATCCAACACTCACTAGAATGTCCTACTGTCAGTGTCGCCTTAAAATCGTCTTCTCCAGCATTTTCAACGAGTTTGGCTGGAAGCATGTTGCTCTCATTTTGGATCGATCTGATTTGTTTTCCCTGATTGTCGGCAAGAATTTGGAGTCTGGTCTGAGGAAGAATGGCCTGCTTAGCTTCGTGCGGGAGTTAGATGGGAATGAGGAGGATAGCAAGTGTGACCAGTTCCTTAAGGACGCGAGTAACTATGCTAGAGGTGAGTAGACATGGGGGATTGTTCCTTGAGGATTAGAGTACATACGATAGGGGCGAGCAGAAATGGTAGACAGTTTCTTAAGGACAACCAACCTATGTGTCTATGTGTTGTAGTAATTACCGCAGAGGACTCTGGATCTAGAGGTTGGTGGTTCAAGTACAAGTCAACTCGTAAAATTATCGAGGTGTAAAGTGGGCGATGCCATTTGTGACAGTCATGCTTATGTGCTTTTTTGTGACAGTAAAATTATGCTTGTATGCTCACAGTTAGAATCCCTGTTCCATACCAACGCTAGATAGAACCAGTCTGTGTTATGTGTTCCCAATTCTAAACGTCTGGGTGTTGTGTTTCGCCGTAGCTATGAAACAACAGCTACATTAGACGCTTATGGTCTGTGTCGTAGCATTTTGAAGAGTAATTTTGAAGATTCTTTAGAAGGAGTTTTAGGAATCTGACTTTCTCTCTGATACTGATACCATTTGTTTTAAATTTCATTATTTTTTCCATCTGACTTTCATCTTGTTTCCAGTGGTCATTCTCAGTGTTCGAGGAGCACTAGTGAGAAAGTTCATGTTGGCAGCACACAGTTTGGGTATGACTAGAGGTGATTGGACATTTCTCGATGTGGAAATAGTTACCGTAAGTCGACCAGTAAGTGGACTTACTCCAACAAATAGTTATGTATAACAAATTTGTATAGGTAAATATAGTTATCGACCAGGCCCACTTTCCTAAACAGATAAAGTTCGTTTTCAGAATTGCTGGCTTTCATCTCTATCCTGTCTTTCTTCTCTCTTCGCATTCGGCACTATAAGACCTTAGCAGTTACAGTTCCCTCATTCCCTCTTCTATCAAACCTCTTGAAAAAATAATTGTAAAGTTGCTTTCAGGCACACAGCCCAGTACCTAATTAATACTTCTGGCATAGGAAACAAACTCGGAAAAACTGAGGAATTTCGAAATTCCTCGGCTTGGCTGAGATTGAACCCACACCCTCCTGATTACCAGGCGCTAATTTTGAGCACTACATGTCCATCTTCGTTTCCCCAGGGCTCTTACTGGGGGGAGCATTTAGCAGTTACAGTTCCCTCATTCCCTCTTCTATCAAACCTCTTGAAAAAATAATTGTAAAGTTGCTTTCAGGCACACAGCCCAGTACTTAATTAATATCTACTTCTGGCATAGGAAACAAACTCGGAAAAACTGAGGAATTTCGAAATTCCTCGGCTTGGCTGAGATTGAACCCACGCCCTCCTGATTACCAGGCGCGTTTTGACTAACTACACGTCCATACTCATTTCCCCAGGGCTCTTACTGGGGAGAGCACGAGTGGGAGAATGGGGATGAACTGGATGCTGATGCCAGGAAAGCGTATGAATCCCTACTGAGAGTATCCATACTGGAACCAACCAGTGCTAGCTATCATGACTTCTCTGATTTGGTTAAGGAGAGAGCACAAACCTTCTACAACTATACGTATCTGGATGGGGAGGAGGTAAGAAATCAGACATAAATACAATGAATCTTGCCTATACCCCTTTTTTTAACTAGTCCCTCCATCCACCCCTGGTGGGAGATTGAAAGGTGGCACCTGCCGGCTTTCGCCTCAATTCCCCCCTACTGCATGCACTTAAAAGTTGTTCAATTAACTGCTGAAGAACTCATTCAGACAAGGTGTCCTTCTGGAACCCCATGCCACAAAATCTTATAAACAAGGTCTGATGAGCAAATTAATAAGAACTTAGCAGTTATAGCAGTTATAGTTCCCTATGTCAAACCTCTTCAAAAAAGAAAAAACGTTCTTTCCTTTGAGTTTCTAGTTTCTTTTCGACCAAAAACAATTTATTATTTTTCTGCAGGTGAATTTCTTTGTAGGCGCTTTCTACGATGGTGTACAGCTCCTAGGCATGGCTCTCAATGAAACCCTAACCATGGGAGGAGATATCAGGGATGGAAAGTCGATTACCAAACTCATGTGGAATCGGAGTTTTCATGGTAAGTTTTTTTCTGCAAATTCAATAATGCTTTTTTCTTGTTCTTGTTTTTGTTCTTGTTCTTCTTCTTCTTTTTGTTCTTCTTGTTCTTGTTCTTATTCTTCTTCTTCTTCCTCCTCTTCCCTAAGACTTTAAGTTTGAAAACTACAAGTATCTTACTTCTAATATAGAAAAAGAAGAACAAAAAGTAAATAAAAATATGTACTATGTAACTTTTTTTTTAATATAACACTTACCTACGAAAGTATAAAGAGTTTTTGGTAATTTCAAAAAATAACATTGACTTTTCTTTCAACTTTCTTTTTTCT
Organism: Diaphorina citri; assembly: GCF_000475195.1. Classification (NCBI taxonomy): domain Eukaryota; kingdom Metazoa; phylum Arthropoda; class Insecta; order Hemiptera; family Psyllidae; genus Diaphorina; species Diaphorina citri. The sequence continues at coordinate 5,317 of NW_007379330.1, read as the reverse complement.
TACTCAAACAAAGAAAGATCTTGGATGCTTTTTATTTTTTCTGCAAAAGTAACTAGGAAAAAGTTTCATTAAGAAAAGTAAACTTTCAAGCTTCCAAACAATGATAGTATGTACGCGTACATCGCATCGTACAATGGTAGTATTAAAGGGTATGATTTTAAGGGGGAGATGGGAGGATGGTGTACATATTAGGTATTTAGCTATTAATGTAGGTAGGTAACTAAAAATAATTATCTAATCTAGGCGCACGGCAGTGCGCCAGGCCAAGTTCCGGCCTGAGCACGCCAGTGTTCATATTTACGGATTCGAATTTGGCCGGGGGCCAAGTCATGGAATTTCAGCCACGTATGCTTGATGGATACATAGATAGATTTGAATAAACCATTTTTCTCCTCCTCCTTCTCCTCCTCCTTCTCCTCCTTCTCCTCCTTCTCCTCCTCCTCCTCCTTCTGTCTCAGGTATCACAGGGGATGTCCGTATTGATGAGAATGGGGATCGGGACGCAGACTACTCAATTCTAGATCTGGATCCTATTAATGGGAAGTTTGAAGTGGTGGCCCACTATTACGGGATAAGCCGCCAATACATGCCAGTACCAGGGAAGAAGATACATTGGCCTGGCGGCAAGGATGGGCCACCACCTGATATACCACGGTGTGGGTTTATGGGAAACGACCCAAAATGTCGGACCAACGGTGAGTGAGCTACCTAGTTTGTTTAGTGTTGTATAAGCCCGCACCGAGTCTCGAGACCTAATTTTAACTCAACTCGTAAGAATTTGTACTCTCTTGTAGTTAATTAGATAATTATTAGTATGCCTTATTCGGTGGATTTGGTGAAAGCAAAGGGAATCTGGCGGAAGGCGTCATAAAATGTCAACCTGTACAGAACGTCCTAGGTCTCTAGGATATGTATGTATTACGAGTATGTATGTTTGGTTATAGTGAACATTTTGTGACAGTCTCTCTCCCTTCCTTTCTCTCTCTCTCTCTCTCTCTCTCTATTGCAGTACCAGGGAAGAAGATACATTGGCCTGGCGGCAAGGATGGGCCACCACCTGATATACCACGGTGTGGGTTTATGGGAAACGACCCCAAATGTCGGACCAACGGTGAGTGAGCTACCTAGTTTGTTTAGTGTTGTATAAGCCCGCACCGAGTCTCAAGACCTAATTTTAACTCAACTCGTAAGAATTTGTACTCTCTTGTAGTTAATTAGATAATTAGTATGCCTTATTCGGTGGATTTGGTGAAAGCAAAGGGAATCTGGCGGAAGGCGTCATAAAATGTCAACCTGTACAGAACGTCCTAGGTCTCTAGGATATGTACATAGTCTTGCCATAAGTTCTGTTACTCCATATGAACTGGATCCTTATGAACTGGATCTGAATCTTGGTAAGAGACTCAAATGTTTCCCTGTGACTAAAATGTCACTGAGCAATTTCAAATATGTCTTCTTGGTAATTTTTTTGTCCTCTTTTGACAGGTAATCAGGTGCTGCCCAGGTAATCAGGTGCTACCCAGGTAATCAGGTGCTACACAGGTAATCAAGTGCTACCCAGGTAATCAGGTGCTGATCTAGTAATCAAGTGATAGTTGAACAAAGTGAGCTTTGCAAATAATCTGGAGCTGCTGGTGGAGGAGAAGACAGAGCAGCTGAGTCAGGAGAAGAGACGCTCGGAGGAACTGCTGTAACAGGTGCTACCCAGGTAATCAGGTGCTACTCAGGTAATCAGGTGCTGCCCAGGTAATCAGGTGCTACCCAGGTAATCAGGTGCTACCTAGGTAATCAGGTGCTACTAAGGTTATCAGGTGCTACCAAGGTAATCAGGTGCTGATCAAGTAATCAAGTGATAGTTCAACAAAGTAAGCTTTGTAATCCGTTCACTATGCGTGTCTGTTTGTTCCACTATAACTGACGAAAGGTCTGTCCGATTTTGATTTCGTCTTAAATTTTCTCATTGGAATTTAGGCTTGATCGAACTTGATACTAGTAGGTAAAGACGTTTGAGCTGGCTTTGAGTTGTTGCAGTATGTTGCAATAACAACAATTTCTTCCCTACACGTAATACCTACTTATTGCTTATTGTGTGTTGCAGAAGCGTATGTATAGTTATGTACCTAACTGAAATTCAAACTTCTCTGCTGTTCTAGTTTCCATTCCAGACCCCAGACCCGTAGCTTCAAATTGACTCTCTCTCTCTCTCTCTCTCTCTCTCTCTCTCTCTCTCTCTCTCTCTCTCTCTCTCTCTCTCTCTCTCTCTATTTTATTGGTTCATGTTTCAGATCCATTCTCTATCATTGTCTACTCATGTTCTGATTAATGTACTCTTTTTTGTAAATGATTGTATTACTTTCAAAAGGCATCTTGCCGTAAATACATATACCATATACCATATACCATATACCATATACCATATATTCTCATGTTCTGCGTTTGCTGTTGTCATGGCTTGTATGATATCTCTGGCGTGCTTAGCAAACAAGTAAGTACTTAGGCCGGTGTACTTAGGTAACTACATAGATAGTATTTCAGCAAATTTTAGAACTCAGCAAGTTGAGAAATCGAGTGCAGAATTTGAGCAAATATAATGTATTGCTTACAGTACAAAATTATTTATTTTCCAGCTCATATTTATCGACTTATTAGCTTCAGATAGGGATAACAAAAAGTACCTACCTTTCATTTATATTCTTGCAGACAGATGAAACTGCTTGCTGATCTGAACAATATGAGCTGGAAAATAAAACCAGGAGAAGTTCTGTTAGAACTGAACCGACCTTACTCTTCCCGGATCAATCTTCAGAAACCTGATGTAAGTATTCACAATAGTATAGGTACGTAGGTATATATATATATTTATTTCCCTGAAAAATACAGATTGCCTTTTACTCTAATTAGGTAAAAAGGTAAAAACTAAAAAAATTAAAAATTCTAAAATGTAAAATTCATCGGACAATTTGTACGAATGCCGTGAAATTTTATGGTTATGCAATGTGCACTATTTAAAATATTGGTGATTGGTGGAGATGTCTCATTTTTCATTCGCTAATCGCTATGCGTAGATCAAGTAGGTAGGTAGGTAGAGGTACCTACATAAGTTTTTCTTTTTTGAGCGTATAAAAGCAATGTAAGTACCTATGTACCTATAATTTGCTAGACTATACAACGTACGTTTATAATGTTACAAATAGATTAAACTCATTTTAAACAAGTTCACTTTCGAACTTTTTAATAAGTTTTAATGGAAGTTTAGGTAGGTAGGTAGAGGTACCTACATAAGTTTTTCTTTTTTGAGCGTATAAAAGCAATGTAAGTACCTATGTACCTATAATTTGCTATAGGTACTATACAACATAGGTACGTTTATAATGTTACAAATAGTTTAAACTAATTTTAAACAAGTTCACTTTCGAACTTTTTAATAAGTTTTAATGGAAGTCATTGAAGTTGTAACATTTTACCAAGTTCATATTTCCGTCATAAATTTATTTTTCTCCTTCTTAATCTTCATCTTGTACTTTATTCTCCGTATTTTTCTTCTCCTTCTTTCTCCTATTCTTCTTCTTTTTCTTCTTCTTTTTCGTCTTCTTCTTCTCCTCCTTCTCTTTCGCTTCCTCTTCCTCCTCCTCCTTTTTCGTCTTCTTCTTCTCCTCCTTCTCTTTCGCTTCCTCTTCCTCCTCCTCCTCCTTCTTCTTCTTCTTCTTCTTCTCCTCCTCCTCCTCCATCTTCTAAATATTCTTCGTCGTCTTTTTCGCACTATTTAAAATATTGGTGATTGGTGGAGATGTCTCATTTTTCATTCGCTAATCGCTATGCGTAGATCAAGTAGGTAGGTAGGTAGGTAGAGGTACCTACATAAGTTTTTCTTTTTTGAGCGTATAAAAGCAATGTAAGTAGATACCTATGTACCTATAATTTGCTAGACTATACAACATACGTTTATAATGTTACAAAATAGATTAAACTAATTTTAAACAAGTTCACTTTCGAACTTTTTAATAAGTTAATGGAAGTTATTGAAGTTGTAACATTTTACCAAGTTCATATTTCCGTCATAAGTTTATTTTTCTCCTTCTTAATCTTCATCTTGTACTTTATTCTCCGTCTTTTTCTTCTCCTTCTTTCTCCTTTTCTTCTTCTTTTTCTTCTTCTTTTTCTTCTTCTTCTTCTTCTTCTTCTGCTCCTCCTCCTCCATCTTCTAAATATTCTTCGTCGTCTTTTTCTTCCCTGTTACAGGCAGCCGAAAGCAACTGCGTTCAAATATTCGAGCCCCTCATGCCAGATAGATATTTTCGCCGGAAATCCAATGATTCTAACTGCTCCCTCCTGGGGGCACATGTTTACACCAATGTGGGCATTTATAAGGTAAGTTGGGGGAAAAAATTAGGTATAGGTAAAAATTAATTAGGTTATCATTTGGGACAAGTAGTACGAGTACATTCATAAATCTTTCATATAAACACTTTTTCAAGGGAATGTAGGGTATAAGTGTACCATTTATTGGCCCACCATTGAAGTTGTAACATTTTACCAAGTTCATATTTCCGTCATAAATTTATTTTTCTCCTTCTTAATCTTCATCTTGTACTTTATTCTCTGTCTTCTTCTTCTTCTTCTTCTTCTTCTCCTTCTTTTCTCCTTCTACTACTTTTTTCTCTTCCCCCTCCTCCTCCTCCTTCTTCTTCTTCGTCTTAAATATTCTTTTCCGTCTTCTTTTTCTTCTCCTCTTCTCCTTCTCCTTCTTCTTCTTCTTCTTCTCCTGCATCTTTTTAAAATATTCGTCTTCGTCTTCTTTTTATCTTCTTCTTCTTCTTCTTCTCCTCCTCCTCCTCCATCTTCTAAATATTCTTCGTCGTCTTTTTCTTCCCTCATACAGGCAGCCGAAAGCAACTGCGTTCAAATATTCGAGCCCCTCATGCCAGATAGATATTTTCGCCGGAAATCCAATGATTCTAACTGCTCCCTCCTGGGGGCACATGTTTACACCAATGTGGGCATTTATAAGGTAAGTTGGGGGAAAAAATTAGGTGTAGGTAAAATTTAATTAGGTTATTATTTGGGACAAGTACGAGTACGAGTACCTACATTCATAAATCTTTCATTTATACACTTTTTCAAGGGAATGTAGGGTAAGTGTGCCATTTGTTCGCCCACCTAAAGAGCGCGCCATTTATTGGCCCACCTGTGGGTCTACGCGACATAAGTCTGAACTGGACGAACTTTTTCAAGATCCAGTGATGGTAGGTATTCCAAAATTGTTATCATAAAAACAAAAATTAGAAAAATTAAAGTTCCTTCCAAAAAAAAAAAAAAA
>NW_007379329.1:66533-69802 GCF_000475195.1 Diaphorina citri | reverse complement strand
AAGCTTCTGGTAAACGAGTGAGATACCCTTGGCATAAAGTTGAATCATTCTCATTGCGTTGAATCTTGGTGATAGTAACGAGCATTGTTGAGTTAGTTATGTATATTGTTCAAATTGACAGTGCTGCTCTTGTGTGAGCGATAATATGGACAATGATCAAGATGAAGGAAGAGAAAACTCTACTGAGAAAAGTAAAGTTCCCAAACACAACTCGAAGAATTCTGTACCATTGGACACTAAGTTCCCCAATCTTATTTGATCTTCATCAAGGAGGACGTATTAACACTCATGTTCATAGAAATGTAAATAAAATGGGCTAAGCTTCTAGTAAACGAGTGAGATACCCTTGGCATAAAGTTGAATCATTCTCATTGCGTTGAATCTTGGTGATAGTAAAGAGTGCTGCTCTTGTGTGATCGACATATATTGTTCAGATTAACAGTGCTGCTTTTGAGTGGTCGATTTCACACCAAACATTGCTAGACAACAGACTAGTTTTTTCTACAATCACGTAAACCACTAAAATTGCTGAGATTAAGATACTTTTTAGTCTCATTCGACCAGGATAAACAAGGTATACTCTGCTCTATTCCAAAGTTGAATCATTCTCATTGCGTTGAATCTTGGTGATAGTAAAGAGTGCTGCTCTTGTGTGATCGACATATATTGTTCAGATTAACACTGCTGCTTTTGAGTGGTCGATTTCACACCAAACATTGCTAGACAACAGACTAGTTTTTTTCTACAATCACGTAAACCACTAAAATTGCTGAGATTAAGATACTTTTTAGTCTCATACGACCAGGATAAACAAGGTATACTCTGCTCTATTCTAGTTTTTTCTACAATCACGTAAACCACTAAAATTGCTGAGATTAAGATACTTTTTAGTCTCATTCGACCAGGATAAACAAGGTATACTGTGCTCTATTCTATCACCAGGTAAGTAGTGTTGTTCGTTTACCAGATGGTTGCTAATCTGCGTCTTGTATATGATCAGGAATATGTTCAAATTTAATCTCACCTGGGTTATTCTATCCTGAGCTCATTATCCAGTTTGCTAAATGCCGTTAGAATTCCAAGCTACTAAACACATACCTACTTGTGGACATACCCCGTAGCTACCAACTTTAGCAAGATGTAAGGTCATTTCAGTAAGCTAAGAAGGCCTTCTTCGAAGAAGAAATTCTAAACCTTGATGGTTGATGGGCACTGAGTTTTATATCAACACTCGATCTACTTGTCACACTTGTCACAGCAGCTCATATAAAAAATTATATTTCCACACAAACATTATAAAAATTCACCTAAAACTCAGTTTTGAATTTACCAATCAAATTTAATCTCACCTGGGTTATTCTATCCTGAGCTCATTATCCAGTTTGCTAAATGCCGTTAGAATTCCAAGCTACTAAACACATTAAATTTAATCTCACCTGGGTTATTCTATCCTGAGCTCATTATCCAGTTTGCTAAATGCCGTTAGAATTCCAAGCTACTAAACACATACTTGTGGACATACCCCGTAGCTACCAACTTTAGCAAGATGTAAGGTCATTTCAGTAAGCTAAGAAAGCCTTCTTCGAAGAAGAAATTCTAAACCTTGATGGTTGATGGGCACTGAGTTTTATATCAACACTCGATCTACTTGTCACAGCAGCTCATATAAAAAATTATATTTCCACACAAAAATTATAAAAATTCACCTAAAACTCAGTTTTGAATTTACCATGAAGAAGAATTCTAAACCTTGATGGTTGATGGGCACTGAGTTTTATATCAACACTCGATCTACTTGTCACAGCAGCTCATATAAAAAAATTATATTTCCACACAAAAATTATAAAAATTCACCTAAAACTCAGTTTTTGAATTTACCATACCAATGTCACATTCAATAGAAAAATTTACTTGGACAAAGTCGTTGGGAAACTTGTGCGATGTTTATCGAAACCACCACCAGGTGTAACTATAACAATTAGAATTTCTCCTTCTAGTCTCGTATTCCAGTTACTATTACATTCAGATATAGAATGGAACCTACTCCACATGAACAATAGCATGCTACATGTGTCTATCTTAACAACAAAAACCATTCAAAGCTCCCGAGGTCACACCATATTAGACAAAGAAGAAGAGAAAGAAGAAGAAGAAGAAGAATAAAAATTGAAGCATCAGAGATAGCATGCTACATGTGTCTATCTTAACAACAAAAACCATTCAAAGCTCCCGAGGTCACACCATATTAGACGAAGAAGAAGAAGAAGAGAGAGAAGAAGAAGAAAAATGGAAGCATCAGAGAAAAATGAAAATCGTTGGCGTGCAGGCAAACTTTACAAAGATCATACACAAGAACAGACAAAAAAGGAAGTACATACCTAGAATACCTATGTAGGTGCATGAATACATAGATAGATAGTAGACATAGTGTACTTAAAGTCATACAAATAGGTGTTGTTACAATTACAGACATTGCAGATATGTAGATAATACATTACCTATGTAAAATCTAGGTCCTACATACATATCTACACTGACAAGTGATGATCCCTCTGGGGTTTAATTGCTTTGGTTTCTTTTTAAGATATACGAGTAGTGCTCTCAGAGATGTTGTTTTATTCATCTTGAAGAATATAAAAGAAGAAGAAGAAAAATTGAAGCATCAGAGAAAAATGAAAATCGTTGGCGTGCAGGCAAACTTTACAAAGATCATACACAAGAACAGGCAAAAAAGGAAGTACATACCTATAATACCTATGTAGGTGCATGAATACATAGATAGATAGTAGCAATAGTGTACTTAAAGTCATACAAATAGGTGTTGTTACAATTACAGACATTCCAGATATGTAGATAATACATTACCTATGTACAATCTAGATCCTACATACATAATACAAAGATCATACACAAGAACAGACAAAAAAGGAAGTACATACCTAGAATACCTATGTAGGTGCATGAATACATAGATAGATAGATAGGTAGTAGAAATAGTGTACTTAAAGTCATACAAATAGGTGTTGTTACAATTACAGACATTGCAGATATGTAGATAATACATTACCTATGTACAATCTAGATCCTACATACATATCTACACTGACAAGTGATGATCCCTCTGGGGTTTAATTGCTTTGGTTTCTTTTTGAGATATACGAGTAGTGCTCTCAGAGATGTTGTTTCATTCATCTTGAAGAATATAGACGATATTTATCAATCAACTAGTCACATAGATATTGAGAGTAACTTAAACATTACCAATGCAA